>NC_090906.1:14206219-14483719 GCF_040956055.1 Brachionichthys hirsutus | reverse complement strand
AAGTAAAAGGTGAATTATTTTGTCAGAACAAATGTGTGGGGGAATTCTAAAACTCCTTCAGGAATCTTGAATTACTTCATTGAGCATTTACGAAGAATTTGTAATCTCCTTATCTTTGCCTGCCATGCAGGTAGTTAAGTTGATGAAGGTTTAATTCTCAGACGGTGTAAAACTTAAGCCCGCCCACTCACCCTATCATCATCATATGGTTTCCCATCCCATCCCAACAGTGATGGAACAGTCACAATGTGGCATCAAGCCCATGTTGAGGTTATTTTGTATTTGCTGTGCTTGAAGTTATTTACAAGCTTACTCCAATAAGAAACTCGATGGTCCTGCAGCTGTAGCTGAACCGGCAGCCTCCCGACAATATTAAGCATTAATATTAGACTAAAGAGGTATTTTTACGGTGAATTATGCAGTTTTTATGTTGTCCTACTTTCATTTCATGGATGAATGTATGAATAGACATTCACAGCAACTATACTATAATTAAAATACTCACAAGTTCATTAAAAAAATGTCAAGTAAGGATCAGAAAAATAAATCCCAAACACAGGTAGTTTTGCAGGGATATGTCTGTGATTGTTTTGTGTTCTCACGGCCCTGAATAATCATTTTCAATCGATAGAAACAGTCCCTGCATTGTAGACTGATATTAGAGACCCGGGTTGAAAGGAGAGGCCTCCTGTCCAGCATGTGACAGATCACCATTGATCCTGTTATTGGGCCGCGGCCTTGGCTGCACTTGCACAGGTTAAGTAGGTTCGCGTTAAAATTAGATACTGATTCCCCACTCTTAACCTTTGGCCAATGTCAGCCCGTCCCCCATCGAGAGCGATGAATGGCTGAATTCTATCAGTGTCGCTCCCTGAGAGCTGTTTAAATCACGTTTAAAGGATGAGAAGCGACATGCTTCCTGTTAACGTGTTCCTCCCTGGATTCTTCTTTTATGGTGGTTGGACCATGAGCAAGGAGGCTCGCTGCTGATCCTATACTTCCCTTTTCCACAGCAGTTGGTCACGCTTTAAAACAGAAGCTATTTTGTGCATTATTCTAAGAGTACACCTCTGAATATAAAGTGACTGACAGATTGATGAAACCCCTGTCA
Organism: Brachionichthys hirsutus; assembly: GCF_040956055.1. Lineage (NCBI taxonomy): Eukaryota > Metazoa > Chordata > Actinopteri > Lophiiformes > Brachionichthyidae > Brachionichthys > Brachionichthys hirsutus. Next base: position 14,482,608 of record NC_090906.1, on the reverse strand, counting down.
GGTTGCAGGAGAGACCCCGTGTGTGATAGTAGATGAAGCTCCATCAAGGTGTGAGAAGACTCCCGGCGAGGAGGGAGAGTTGGGGGTGAGTGTGACACCCCAACCGGGCCTGAGCCCGACCCCCTTCCATCAAGAGGACCGCAGAGAGGAGCAGAGCCGACGTTTTCTGGTGAGAGCTTTATTATTATTATTACTATTATTATAGGGCTGTTATGTAACCACGTTGGTGGAACATTGACTTTCAGTTTTGTTCATGAGGAGAAACGCAGATATCCACATCTGTTTGCTTGTTGGTGCTTGAATTAGAAGGTTAGCATTGCTTCAGTTCAGATCAGCTCAGATCAGCCCGGGGGAAGAAGCTGTTCCTGAGCTGTCCTCCCACCCGGGATAGGTCCTTCCTGTCCCGCCGTGCCGCTGCCGTCCCACACGGTCGCACTGAGACACAGGATGCCCTCTATCGTGGCCCGGTAGAAGTGTGTGTGTGTTGTTTAGTGTCGGGGTGTGTGTGTGTGTGTGTTGTTGAGTGTCGGGGTGTGTGTGTGTGTTGTTGAGTGTCGGGGTGTGTGTGTGTGTGTGTTGTTTAGTGTCGGGGTGTGTGTGTGTGTGTTGTTTAGTGTCGGGGTGTGTGTGTGTATGTTGTTTAGTGTCGGGGTGTGTGTGTGTATGTTGTTTAGTGTCGGGGTGTGTGTGTGTGTTGTTTAGTGTCAGGGTGTGTGTGTGTTGTTTAGTGTTGGGGTGTGTGTGTGTGTTGTTTAGTGTCGGGGTGTGTGTGTGTGTGTTGTTTAGTGTTGGGGTGTGTGTGTGTGTGTTGTTTAGTGTTGGGGTGTGTGTGTGTGTTGTTTAGTGTCAGGGTGTGTGTGTGTGTTGTTTAGTGTCAGGGTGTGTGTGTGTGTGTTGTTTAGTGTAGGTGTGTGTGTGTGTGTTGTTTAGTGTCAGGGTGTGTGTGTGTGTGTTGTTTAGTGTCAGGGTGTGTGTGTGTGTGTTGTTGAGTGTCGGGGTGTGTGTGTGTGTGTGTTGTTTAGTGTCGGGGTGTGTGTGTGTGTGTTGTTTAGTGTCGGGGTGTGTGTGTGTATGTTGTTTAGTGTCGGGGTGTGTGTGTGTGTTGTTTAGTGTCAGGGTGTGTGTGTGTTGTTTAGTGTTGGGGTGTGTGTGTGTGTTGTTTAGTGTCGGGGTGTGTGTGTGTGTGTTGTTTAGTGTAGGTGTGTGTGTGTGTGTTGTTTAGTGTCAGGGTGTGTGTGTGTGTGTTGTTTAGTGTCAGGGTGTGTGTGTGTGTGTTGTTGAGTGTAGGTGTGTGTGTGTGTGTTGTTTAGTGTCAGGGTGTGTGTGTGTGTGTTGTTTAGTGTCAGGGTGTGTGTGTGTGTGTTGTTTAGTGTCAGGGTGTGTGTGTGTGTGTTGTTTAGTGTCAGGGTGTGTGTGTGTGTGTTGTTTAGTGTAGGTGTGTGTGTGTGTGTTGTTTAGTGTCAGGGTGTGTGTGTGTGTGTTGTTTAGTGTCAGGGTGTGTGTGTGTGTGTTGTTGAGTGTCGGGGTGTGTGTGTGTGTGTGTTGTTTAGTGTCGGGGTGTGTGTGTGTGTGTTGTTTAGTGTTGGGGTGTGTGTGTGTGTTGTTTAGTGTCAGGGTGTGTGTGTGTGTTGTTTAGTGTCAGGGTGTGTGTGTGTGTGTTGTTTAGTGTAGGTGTGTGTGTTGTTTAGTGTCAGGGTGTGTGTGTGTGTGTTGTTTAGTGTCAGGGTGTGTGTGTGTGTGTTGTTTAGTGTCGGGGTGTGTGTGTGTGTGTTGTTGAGTGTCGGTGTGTGTGTGTGTGTGTTGTTGAGTGTCGGGGTGTGTGTGTGTGTGTGTTGTTTAGTGTCGGGGTGTGTGTGTGTGTGTTGTTTAGTGTTGGGGTGTGTGTGTGTGTTGTTTAGTGTCAGGGTGTGTGTGTGTGTTGTTTAGTGTCAGGGTGTGTGTGTGTGTGTTGTTGAGTGTAGGTGTGTGTGTGTGTGTTGTTTAGTGTCAGGGTGTGTGTGTGTGTGTTGTTTAGTGTCAGGGTGTGTGTGTGTGTGTTGTTGAGTGTCAGGGTGTGTGTGTGTGTGTTGTTTAGTGTCGGGGTGTGTGTGTGTGTTGTTTAGTGTCAGGGTGTGTGTGTGTGTGTTGTTTAGTGTCAGGGTGTGTGTGTGTGTGTTGTTGAGTGTCGGGGTGTGTGTGTGTGTGTGTTGTTTAGTGTCGGGGTGTGTGTGTGTGTGTTGTTTAGTGTTGGGGTGTGTGTGTGTGTTGTTTAGTGTCAGGGTGTGTGTGTGTGTTGTTTAGTGTCAGGGTGTGTGTGTGTGTGTTGTTTAGTGTAGGTGTGTGTGTGTGTGTTGTTTAGTGTCAGGGTGTGTGTGTGTGTGTTGTTTAGTGTCAGGGTGTGTGTGTGTGTGTTGTTTAGTGTCGGGGTGTGTGTGTGTGTGTTGTTGAGTGTCGGTGTGTGTGTGTGTGTGTTGTTGAGTGTCGGTGTGTGTGTGTGTGTGTTGTTTAGTGTCGGGGTGTGTGTGTGTGTGTTGTTTAGTGTCGGGGTGTGTGTGTGTGTTGTTTAGTGTCGGTGTGTGTGTGTGTGTGTTGTTTAGTGTCAGGGTGTGTGTGTGTGTGTTGTTTAGTGTCGGGGTGTGTGTGTGTGTGTTTAGTGTCTGTGTGTGTGTTGTTGAGTGTCGGGGTGTGTGTGTGTGTGTTGTTGAGTGTCGGGGTGTGTGTTGTTGAGTGTCGGGGTGTGTGTGTGTGTGTGTGTTGTTTAGTGTCGGGGTGTGTGTGTGTGTGTGTGTTGTTGAGTGTCGGGGTGTGTGTGTGTGTGTTGTTTAGTGTCGGGGTGTGTGTGTGTGTTGTTGAGTGTCGGGGTGTGTGTGTGTGTGTTGTTGAGTGTCGGGGTGTGTGTGTGTGTGTGTTGTTTAGTGTCGGGGTGTGTGTGTGTGTGTGTTGTTTAGTGTCGGGGTGTGTGTGTGTATGTTGTTTAGTGTCGGGGTGTGTGTGTGTGTGTTGTTGAGTGTCGGGGTGTGTGTGTGTGTGTTGTTTAGTGTCAGAGTGTGTGTGTGTGTGTTGTTTAGTGTCGGGGTGTGTGTGTGTGTGTTGTTGAGTGTCGGGGTGTGTGTGTGTATGTTGTTTAGTGTCGGGGTGTGTGTGTGTGTGTGTTGTTTAGTGTCGGTGTGTGTGTGTGTGTGTTGTTTAGTGTCAGAGTGTGTGTGTGTGTGTTGTTTAGTGTCGGGGTGTGTGTGTGTGTGTTGTTTAGTGTCTGTGTGTGTGTTGTTGAGTGTCGGGGTGTGTGTGTGTGTGTTGTTGAGTGTCGGTGTGTGTGTGTTGTTTAGTGTCGGGGTGTGTGTGTGTGTGTTGTTGAGTGTCGGTGTGTGTGTGTGTGTGTTGTTGAGTGTCGGGGTGTGTGTGTGTGTGTTGTTGAGTGTCGGGGTGTGTGTGTGTGTGTGTGTTGTTTAGTGTCGGGGTGTGTGTGTGTGTGTTGTTGAGTGTCGGTGTGTGTGTGTGTGTGTTGTTTAGTGTCGGGGTGTGTGTGTGTGTGTTGTTGAGTGTCGGGGTGTGTGTGCGTGAGTGTGTTGGTCGTCCTCAACAGCATGGCAAAGTTGGATGCCGAGGGTTGACGAGCTGCGCAGAAGCAATAGCCCCGCCCCTTACGCCTAGGATAGGCGCTCAGCCTAAATAAGGCCTTATTGTCATGGCATAGCGGCTACACAATGAGATTAGGATTAGAGCGCTGCTCCGTCCGGGGTCGAATAACAACATATAAATTCAAGTGATCAGCAGTGCATGCAGTACTATACCGTCATGCAGTACTACACCGTTATGCAGTACCACACCGTGATGCAGTACTACACTGTGATGCAGTAACACACCGTCATGCAGTACTACACCGTGATGCAGTACTACACCGTGATGCAGTAACACACCGTCATGCAGTACTACACCGTGATGCAGTACTACACCGTGATGCAGTAACAAACCGTGATGCAGTACCACACCGTGATGCAGTACTACACCGTGATGCAGTAACAAACCGTGATGCAGTACCACACCGTGATGCAGTACTACACCGTGATGCAGTACCACACCGTGATGCATTACTACACCGTGATGCATTACTACACTGTGATGCAGTACTACACCGTGATGCATTACTACACCGTGATGCAGTACCACACCGTGATGCAGTACCACGCCGTGATGCAGTACTACACCGTGATGCAGTACCACGCCGTGATGCAGTACTACACCGTGATGCAGTACCACACCGTGATGCAGTACCACACCGTGATGCAGCACCACACCGTGATGCAGTACTACACCGTGATGCAGTAACACACCGTGATGCAGTACCCAGGATGCAGTACCACACCGTGATGCATACCACACCGTTATGCAGTACTACACCGTGATGTAGTAACACACCGTGATGCAGTACCCAGGATGCAGTACCACACCGTGATGCAGTACCACACCGTTATGCAGTACCACACCGTGATGCAGTAACACACCATGATGCAGTACTACACCGTGATGCAGTACCACACCGTGATGCATTACTACACCGTGATGCAGTAACACACCGTGATGCAGTAACAAACCGTGATGCAGTACCACACCATGATGCATTACTAAACCGTGATGCAGTACTACACCGTGATGCAGTAACAAACCGTGATGCAGTACCACACCGTGATGCAGTACTACACCGTGACGCAGTACTACACTGTGATGCATTACTACACCGTGATGCATTACTACACTGTGATGCAGTACTACACCGTGATGCATTACTACACCGTGATGCAGTAACACACCGTGATGCAGTACCACACCGTGATGCAGTACCACGCCGTGATGCAGTACTACACCGTGATGCAGTACCACGCCGTGATGCATTACTACACCGTGATGCAGTAACACACCGTGATGCAGTACCACACCGTGATGCAGTACCACGCCGTGATGCAGTACTACACCGTGATGCAGTACCACGCCGTGATGCATTACTACACCGTGATGCAGTAACACACCGTGATGCAGTACCACACCGTGATGCAGTACCACTCCGTGATGCAGTACTACACCGTGATGCAGTACCACACCGTGATGCAGTACTACACCGTGATGCAGTACCACACCGTGATGCAGTACCACACCGTGATGCAGTACCACACCGTGATGCAGTACTACACCGTGATGCAGTAACACACCGTGATGCAGTACCCAGGATGCAGTACCACACCGTGATGCATACCACACCGTTATGCAGTACTACACCGTGATGCAGTAACACACCGTGATGCAGTACCCAGGATGCAGTACCACACCGTGATGCATTACTACACCGTGATGCAGTAACACACCGTGATGCACTACTACACCGTGATGCAGTAACACACTGTGATGCACTACTACACCGTGATGCAGTACCACACCGTGATGCATTACTACACCGTGATGCAGTAACACACCGTGATGCACTACTACACCGTGATGCAGCAACACACTGTGATGCAGTACTACACTGTGATGCAGTACCACACCGTGATGCAGTACCACACTGTGATGCAGTACCACACCGTGATGCAGTAACACACCGTGATGCAGTACCACACCGTGATGCAGTAACACACTCTGATGCAGTACTACACCGTGATGCAGTAATACACCGTGATGCAGTACCCAGGATGCAGTACCACACCGTGATGCAGTACCACACCGTGATGCAGTACTACACCGTGATGCAGTACCACACTGTGATGCAGTAACACACCGTGATGCAGTACTCCACCGTGATGCAGTAACACACCGTGATGCAGTACTCCACCGTGATGCAGTACCACACCGTGATGCATTACTACACCGTGATGCAGTAACACACCGTGATGCAGTACCACACCGTGATGCAGTACTACACCGTGATGCAGTACTCCACCGTGATGCAGTAACACACCGTGATGCAGTACTCCACCGTGATGCAGTACTACACCGTGATGCACTACTACACCGTGATGCAGTAACACACCGTGATGCACTACTACACCGTGATGCAGTAACACACCGTGATGCACTACTACACCGTGATGCAGTACCACACCGTGATGCATTACTACACCGTGATGCAGTAACACACCGTGATGCACTACTACACCGTGATGCAGCAACACACTGTGATGCAGTACTACACCGTGATGCAGTACCACACCGTGATGCAGTACCACACCGTGATGCAGTACCACACCGTGATGCAGTAACACACCGTGATGCAGTACCACACCGTGATGCAGTAACACACTCTGATGCAGTACTACACCGTGATGCAGTAATACACCGTGATGCAGTACCCAGGATGCAGTACCACACCGTGATGCAGTACTACACCGTGATGCAGTACCACACTGTGATGCAGTACTCCACCGTGATGCAGTACTCCACCGTGATGCAGTAACACACCGTGATGCAGTACTCCACCGTGATGCAGTACCACACCGTGATGCATTACTACACCGTGATGCAGTAACACACCGTGATGCAGTACCACACCGTGATGCAGTACTACACCGTGATGCAGTACTCCACCGTGATGCAGTAACACACCGTGATGCAGTATTCCACCGTGATGCAGTACTACACCGTGATGCACTACTACACCGTGATGCAGTAACACACCGTGATGCAGTACCACACCGTGATGCAGTACTACACCGTGATGCAGTACCACACCATGATGCAGTACTACACCGTGATGCAGTACTACACCGTGATGCAGTACCACACCGTGATGCAGTACCACACCGTGACGCAGTACACCGTGATGCAGTACTACACCGTGATGCAGTACATGTGATGCAGTAACACACCGTGATGCAGTACTACACCGTGATGCAGTACACGTGATGCAGTAACACACCGTGATGCATTACTACACCATGATGCAGTACACCGTGATGCAGTAACACACCGTGATGCAGTACACCGTGATGCAGTACCACACCGTGATGCAGTAGTAGTACTGTAGTACTGCATCACAACTACCGCATCACGGTGTAGTACTGCAGTGACGTGCGGTGAGGTTCATGTCTGGTGAGGCACAGTCAGATTTACTAATCAATGAACCTGCAGCTTGTTCATCATTTGATTGGTAACATTTAACGTGTTTTGTTTAAACATTCGTACCTGCATTTTTTACATATTGTCACAAACCTGGCTCATCAGTTTATGACAAAAAGGGGAGACCACACATAATCTGCATATTTACAAAATATTTAATGAAATTATTCAACTCTGCGTATCAGTGTGCGTGCAGCGTTGAATGTGTGTGGATGCGTGTGTGTTTAAGTTAAAGTTTAACTGATGTTTAACTGTTAAACATAAGAAACAACCAAACAAAAGGAAAGCCAGCTCACCAAAATGATCAAAGCTGGGCTTCATTTGACAGCTTATGTTACAGAACACTCGTTCACATCTAATGGACTCTCTGTCAGGCCCAGTCCGCCGCGGTTCTGCTCGAATCGGTCCCAGAAACGGCCAGACGCCGGTCTCACGGGCTCGAAGCAGCAACAGTGCAATATAATATATAAATAGAATAACATCTCTCGGTTCTCCTTTTCCTTAGCTTTGTGTACGCTGATGTTAAGTCTCCGCTGTCCGTCCAAAGCCAGGTCTATCCGGGACGTCCCAAAAGCTTTTAGCGCACTTTGACCATGAATACGCGCAGTCGCTGCTCGTGTTTGGAGGCTTCTTGGTAAATTCTTCATGTCGCAATATCCCATCCGAGTCCAGACATCGTCAGAAGTTGAGAAAAGAAGGCAGGAAAAGCAGAAAACACGGGTTCTTGCTTCACGTCCAGACATCCAGACAGCCAGCGCTTCCGTGTTTACAAGCCCGTCTCGAACGAGCGGATCAGCTGATGAGTGCGCTGAATCACTCACTGGCCTCCTATCGGCTGGAGGCGGTATTACACATGGCCTCATTCTGCAGTATTTTAATGCAGCTCAGCACAAGAATACGTGACGCACTAATTGTATTATTAAAAATGAAAAAATCATAAAATATATAATATAATATCACTGATGTTATATTGTATATTATATGATTTTTATATTATTTTTAATAATACAAATACATGATTTTTATATGATTTTATATGATGACAGGTGAGGCTGTGCCTCACTTGCCTCCCCTGACTGCACGTCACTGTGCAGTACACTGTGATGCAGTACCACACTGTGATGCAGTACACCGTGATGCAGTACACCGTGATGCAGTACTACACCGTGATGCAGTACACCGTAATGCAGTACCCAGGATGCCCTTACGGATAGTCCAGAAGTCCAGGATGAGTTCCTTAGTTTTCGTGGCGTTCAATGAAAGGTTCTTCACCGAGCACCACGCCACCAGTTTACCAACCTCATCTCTGTACGCCGACTCATCTCCGCCCGAGATGAGCCCGACCACGGTGGTGACATCAGCGAACTTGATGATGGCGTTGGAGAGATGGGATGGCGTGCAGTCGTAGGAGTACAGAGAGTACAGGAGCGGACTCAGTACACATCCTTGTGGGGAGCCGGTGTTGAGTGTGACGGTGGGGGAGAGGTGGGAGCCGAGTCTGACCCTTTGTGTGCGGTCAGACAGGAAGTCCTTAATCCAGGTGCAGTCCAAGGTGGGAGACTCTAGCTGCGCTAGCTCGTTGGCCAGGCCTCACTGGGTTGCTAGCACGGGTTGACTTTACTGGACCCATTCATGGCTGCCCTGACGACAGCTTTCAGTCAGTATATTCAATGTAAATATTTATTATATAAATGTTTTTTACATCAATAGACTTTACAACATGTGTAGCGTTTATGAGGAGATGCTTAGCATATAGGATTTATAGCCAGAGCTAATTTGTGATCCCTAGGCCTTTCAACCCGAGTCTATCATGCATGGATACCTGTATAAAAACATCATGTATCATGATCATAATTAATATAATCAACATCAGTCAAAATGTAGAACAGCCTCAGTGCATATAAAATAACTAAATAGGCATATTGTATACTAAGATTGTTTCGCTGTCTCATCATTCATCGGTCCAGTGTCTGCCAGTCAGCTGCTGGTGGACTGCGGTGGTTGCCCGCCCCCCACACACACACACACAACCACAGTGGTAATACTTGATTGAGGTCCTGTGGTCAAGCTAAAATAATCAGATTTTTTCTCTGCTGTCCTGCATGTAAGCTGCATTTGTAATAATTAAAGGATGCTAAGCTTTGTAATACCTCATTGCAATCATAACGGAGGTCAGTATGAGAACTAAAGCCAATGTTTTCTGTAACACAATATATGAATTCAAGTCTTGTCCCGGTTTTACTCTTGGGCAGTATGTCTATATGTTTATCTGATTATAGGGGTCGCCACCATTGAGGTGACATTAATGCCTGCAATGGTGGCGTAGTTGGTATTGCTATTGCCTCACAGCAAGAAATTTCGGGTTCGAATCCACACACGACAAGAACAAATAGACTCAGAGACAGTTTTTCCCCAGAGCCATCAGCGCTCTGAACGATGTGCTATTTATAGAGTGAAGACTTGCCATGTGCAATAAAATAGGGGCAATGCGCCCTCCTCCCCAACCTAATGGGCAATGCACAATGCAAAAACAAGAACAAAATTAAAGCCGCAAGCGGCGTTGTAGGCCCTCGCCGGCCGACAGGCCGTTGAGCTGACCCGCCGACGCACGCCGCTTTTGTCCTGAGTGCTTCGCAAGTGTTTAGATTTGAGCTGCATGAGTAGCTCACAGTTTAGTCAAATCGTTATTTGGATTATATGGTCATCTGCCATCAGGAGTTTCAATCCAATATGGCCGCCTTCCTGTGTGTCTGGGGGCGTGGCCATAATAAAAAAATTTTTTGCACTGACATGACGCATGTCTGTACCGAATTTCGTGGCTGTCCGACAAAGTTGGCGTCGGACCCCTCCCCATAGGAGGGGTTGCCATCGCCATGGCAACAGCGTAAAAACAACAACATGGTTACGATTGTGTTTTTTGATCGGGACCACATGAGGGAATTTTCTGGAAAATTTCAATCATTTCTGGCAAACAATTTTTTAAATTCCCATTCAATTTTTGTGTGTGTGTGTGTGTGTTGTGTGTTGTGTGTGTGTGTGTGTTGTTTAGTGTCTGTGTGTGTGTGTGTGTTGTTTAGTGTTGGTGTGTGTGTGTGTGTTGTTGAGTGTCGGTGTGTGTGTGCGTGGGTGTGTTGGTCGTCCTCAACAGCATGGCAAAGTTGGATGCCGAGGGTTGCTCGTCAACTTGTCGTCTTCTGCGTTGCAAAAGCAATAGCCCCTTACGCCTAGGATAGGCGCTCGGGCCTAATAAAGAATTCACTCAGAAACAACATACCGTATTTTCACGACCTTATGACGCACCTGCTGATTCGGCGCAGTCTCATTAACGGCTGATTTTTCAGTATTTTAAACATACAAAGGGCGCGCGGATCAAAAGGCGCCGGCATGATAGGTGCGCAAAATAGAGCAGGAGAAAAACAGAGTTTGGTACAAATCTTTAATCTTCATCAATCAAACAAGCATACTAGCGCGCGTTTTCAAAAATAGAGCCGGAGCAAAACAGAGTTTGGTACACAGTGTTTTTAATCGTCATTAATCAAACCGATCAAAGTCCGAGAGGCTCCTGACTATAATACTATGGTGAAGGACAGCACCGGTATGTATCACTCCGCGAGGCTCCTGACTATAATACTATGTTGAAGGACAGCACCGGTACGTATCACTCCGCGAGGCTCCTGACTATAATACTATGTTTAAGGACAGCATCGGTACGCATCACTCCGCGAGGCTCCTGACTATAATACTATGGTGAAGGACAGCATCGGTACGTATCACTACGCGAGGCTCCTGACTATAATACTATGGTGAAGGACAGCATCGGTACGTATCACTACGCGAGGCTCCTGACTATAATACTATGGTGAAGGACAGCACCGGTACGTATCACTACGCGAGGCTCCTGACTATAATACTATGTTTAAGGACAGCATCGGTACGCATCACTCCGCGAGGCTCCTGACTATAATACTATGGTGAAGGACAGCATCGGTACGTATCACTACGCGAGGCTCCTGACTATAATACTATGGTGAAGGACAGCATCGGTACGTATCATTACGCGAGGCTCCTGACTATAATACTATGTTGAAGGACAGCACCGGTACGTATCACTCCGCGAGGCTCCTGACTATAATACTATGTTGAAGGACAGCACCGGTACGTATCACTCCGCGAGGCTCCTGACTATAATACTATGTTGAAGGACAGCACCGGTACGTATCACTACGCGAGGCTCCTGACTATAATACTATGGTGAAGGACAGCACCGGTACGTATCACTACGCGAGGCTCCTGACTATAATACTATGGTGAAGGACAGCACCGGTACGTATCACTACGCGAGGCTCCTGACTATAATACTATGGTGAAGGACAGCACCGGTACGTATCACTACGCGAGGCTCCTGACTATAATACTATGGTGAAGGACAGCACCGGTACGTATCACTACGCGAGGCTCCTGACTATAATACTATGGTGAAGGACAGCATCGGTACGTATCACTACGCGAGGCTCCTGACTATAATACTATGGTGAAGGACAGCATCGGTACGTATCACTACGCGAGGCTCCTGACTATAATACTATGGTGAAGGACAGCATCGGTACGTATCACTACGCGAGGCTCCTAGGGCGCGCGGACGATCGGGAGTTCGGCACATTTTGAAGATAATTTAAGACTTTTAGGTGCGTCTTATGGTTGTGAAAATACGGTAGCTTTTTTTCTGAGTACGCAATTATTACACAAAATACATTTTCGGAATGGTCTTGACGAGGGCTACGCGTCTGTGGACACACACACACACACACACACAAACACAAGTTGACTCGCTGCGCTCGTCAACTTGTCGTCTTCTGCGTTGCAAAAGCAATAGCCCCGCCCCTTACGCCTAGGATAGGCGCTCGGGCCTAATAAATAAATAAATAAATGGACAATCTATTTGTCAATACTTTTCGCGACTTCAAAATGGTGTTGTTTTTAATACTACTGTATTGCTATTTAATGTTGCATCTCAGCACCAAACAGAACAGCGCTCCGAATCTCGTTGTGGACTTACTATGCAATGACAGTAATTCTTTCGATTCGATCTGTGCGTTCCTCCATCCTCCAAAAACACGTCATTTAGGTGAATTGATTACCGTATTCTGATTCTTTCTTCCAGTCTTTGGAGAGGACGGACGCTCGCCTGTCCTCTCCAGCAGTCTGTCCTGCTCCCCTTCCCCCATCCCCCACCCCTCCCCATGGTCCCAGCGTCCCGGGACTGGCCTGGATCCTTATGAATCATTGTCATTCCAATACATGTGTGTTTAATGTGCAATAATGTGCTTGTACCATCTTTCTGTAATTTCTTAAAGACACATAGCAGCCTATTGTAGTGCATGTGCAGGAATTTCACCTTGGGGGAAATAAAGTACCGGTAATCTGAATAGAAGAGAATAGAAGATGAGATCGTCTCATCTACAAGAAAATGTATCCGATGGCTGGATATTTAGGGGCTATCTTTCTTCTGTTTCCCTTCTCTGAGTAGGAACGTGAGCTGAGCAAAAAGAGAAAAGAATGTGAAAACCTTGAGCATGAAGTAAAGAAGCGACAGAAGAGATGTCTGGGCTTGGTAAGCGCCGTTATTTCCTTCTCACCTGCTCCGGTTCTCGTGAAGCTTACCGACCGTGGACACACGATTAGGATGCTTTGAATGACGTGGAACATTGTCTCGTGGTTTGGTAACAGGAGAACCAGCTTGAGGATGAACAACAAAAGGAGGAGGCAAATCTCCTCAGGCGGAAGGCGCAGCTGCGCGACCAGGTCTGTGTGTGACATTTCTTTTTCTATAAAATGATTCTCAATTCTTTAACATTTTACTTTTACTTTATGCTGTGACATCACAAGAATTGAGCCCACTAAATCCAAGGGGGGAAAAACTGTCTTCGATTTCTTGCAATTGTCGAATCAAAGAAGAACAATGAGCAGGATTATGAACAGGGATGTAATACGGGTCTGCTCAGCCGACGCTTTGCTGCTCCTCAGACTCGGGCTGAGAACGAGGCTCTGAGGGAAGAGCTCTCTGAATTGACCGCTCAACACAATTCAGTTCTCGAGGAGAACCAGAGACTGCTTGCCAAACTGGAGAACCTAGAGCAGGTCCTAAAGGTAGCGTTGGGCTCCGATACACTGTCTGCTCTTTCATTGTGCCGTCTTTACAGTCGCCTTCTCTCTGAACAGCATATGCGAGAGGTCGCCGAGCGAAGGCAGCAGCTGGAATTGGAACAGGAGCAGGCACTGGCTATACTTAAGTTCAAACAGGATGAGATCAAACGATTACAGCGGGTAAGAACCACTGCCTCTCGTACAGCTTAAACAGTTCAAGAAGAACTTTCTCTTTGACATCAGAAGCTGCATGTCGTTGAGGCTGCTTTCATGGGTTTTGTCCAGCAGGGGGCAACCTATTAAAGCTCTGCTTTATCAACACAACTGTCTGGGATGGGATTTAGGCTTTTATACACAAACGTTGCACTGACTGTAATGTCTTTTTATTGCCAGGCTCAGTTATTTGCCAAGAGGGAGCATGAGGGAGTGGTTCAGATGCTGGAGGTATGTGATGTCAAAAAAAGAAAGAAAATGAGATAAATAACTTTTAGAACACACTCACACTAAAACCCCGAATCACTCCTAAGAATTGACTCAATTGGAGGTGGAAGGAGGTTAATGCAGTTACTCCCAACACGAGAGAGGAGTCGTCAAACTTCCTCAGCATTCCCGTCTTGCACAAAGTCTGATTCATGGTCAAAAGATTTGATCATCCTAACACCCAGGGTTCACTATCGATTTGTAGCATGGAAGAGGAAAGCCTACAGGAAGTACTTCTTTTGACCTTCTCTACTCCTGTGTGATATTTAAGCTTCAAAATGTACTCAGATAGTCTGTGACAGTTAAATGCCCTTATGTTTGTCTAGCTGCTGTCCTAACAGATAAATATATCTTTGCGTGTCCTTCGTGCCCCCTTGTTCCTAAATGAAGTGTGCATTTATTTTAGGAGTTGACTCAGCTTGTGTTGCAGAGGGAGCTGCTGCGGCTCATTTCCTTCCTCTTGCTTTGTCTCTCTCACTCGCTGCCTCTATTTAAACCCAAAGAGACGATCGTCTCATCAACAAGAAAATGGATTGATGGATAGCAACAAAAACATGAGACGCAGCTCACTGGTCAGCTATTTGTGACGGGCTCACAGGCCACTCACAGGGTCCTTGTGGGCACCGCGTTGGTGACCACTGCTGCAGAGTTTTTAACGGGTTGTTGAATACAATCCTAGAGGAAGAAGATGAAGAGGAACGGAGGAGACGAGTTCTGGTGTCCATCTTCAAGAAGAAGGGAGACAAACAGAGTTGTAGAAACTACAGGAGGATAAAGCTGATGAGATACGATGAGGTTATGGGAAAAGGTGTTTGAGACGAGACAGGGACAGGACTAGAGGACGACCCAGGAGAAGAGACATGGACGTAGTGAGGGAGGACATGAGAGTGGCTGGTGTTGGGGAGGACGATGCAAAGGACAGGACTAGAGGACGACCCAGGAGAAGAGACATGGACGTAGTGAGGGAGGACATGAGAGTGGCTGGTGTTGGGGAGGACGATGTAAAGGACAGGACTAGAGGACGACCCAGGAGAAGAGACATGGACGTAGTGAGGGAGGACATGAGAGTGGCTGGTGTTGGGGAGGACGATGCAAAGGACAGGACTAGAGGACGACCCAGGAGAAGAGACATGGACGTAGTGAGGGAGGACATGAGAGTGGCTGGTGTTGGGGAGGACGATGTAAAGGACAGGACTAGAGGACGACCCAGGAGAAGAGACATGGACGTAGTGAGGGAGGACATGAGAGTGGCTGGTGTTGGGGAGGACGATGTAAAGGACAGGACTAGAGGACGACCCAGGAGAAGAGACATGGACGTAGTGAGGGAGGACATGAGAGTGGCTGGTGTTGGGGAGGACGATGCAAAGGACAGGACTAGAGGACGACCCAGGAGAAGAGACATGGACGTAGTGAGGGAGGACATGAGAGTGGCTGGTGTTGGGGAGGACGATGTAAAGGACAGGACTAGAGGACGACCCAGGAGAAGAGACATGGACGTAGTGAGGGAGGACATGAGAGTGGCTGGTGTTGGGGAGGACGATGTAAAGGACAGGACTAGAGGACGACCCAGGAGAAGAGACATGGACGTAGTGAGGGAGGACATGAGAGTGGCTGGTGTTGGGGAGGACGATGCAAAGGACAGGACTAGAGGACGACCCAGGAGAAGAGACATGGACGTAGTGAGGGAGGACATGAGAGTGGCTGGTGTTGGGGAGGACGATGTAAAGGACAGGACTAGAGGACGACCCAGGAGAAGAGACATGGACGTAGTGAGGAGGACATGAGAGTGGCTGGTGTTGGGGAGGACGATGCAAAGGACAGGGCTAGAGGACGACCCAGGAGAAGAGACATGGACGTAGTGAGGGAGGACATGAGAGTGGCTGGTGTTGGGGAGGACGATGCAAAGGACAGGACTAGAGGACGACCCAGGAGAAGAGACATGGACGTAGTGAGGGAGGACATGAGAGTGGCTGGTGTTGGGGAGGACGATGCAAAGGACAGGGTGAAGTGGAGAACGTTGATTTGCTGTGGTGACCCCTCGGGGGACAAGAAGACAGTCCAGTAGTAGCAGATTGTTTGACAAGCATGTGTTCACTCTGTCTTCCCTTCTGTCCTTTTGTGTTGTCTTCTTGCTAACCAGAGTACGCTGGACTGCATGCAGGTACTGCTTGTAAACTATGTATTTTTCTGTGTACCTTCCCCAGCTCCTGTTTGTGGATCTAACCTCCCATTTACCTTTCTTTAAGCCCACTGAGTCGACTGAACACTTTTATGCATTTAACATAAGTGCTTCTCGTGGAAACAAAAGCTCGATGTTTATCATGTTGCTGAATTGTGTGTGTGTCTGTGTTTGTTTACGGTGTGTGCGTGTGTGCGCTCTGTAAATGAGTGTTTATTACAGCTTAGCGTGGCTACAGACTGGGCGTTGAGTTGATGAGCGCTAACAGGAAATACTGCTCAGACAGTTTTGTGAAGAGGCCTTTCTGAGATTAGCCTGGAAACTCCCGCCGCAACCTGAAGGGAAACCAACCAAGGCTGCTGTCTAGTGGCTTTGGTAAATTAAGCGCAGCTATTTTTTAATGTTTATACATCAAAATGGATATGCATGACGCTGTGGAAACGTTATCTACAAGGCCCGAGTCGAATCATGCAAGTGCAACGACAAATACGGTGCTGCATATCTTTGATGCGTTGCCAAGCACAGCTGCTTTTCTTATTTGTGCAGTGCTGCAGCGCAATGTGCAAAAGGGCGTGGCCGTGGCGAAATATAGCTCAGCAAGTGTAAGAGTTACAACAGCAGCTACTTTCCTGTGGCTGTCGCAGATAACAGCACAATGCCACTCATCGGCAGTTATGGCAGGATGCGGCGCGTGGCGTGCCCGTGTTAACGCGCATTCCGTCCGCACGGAAACCAGTTCCACAACTGAGGGGACAAAGCACAAATGCACCTTTTAACGCCCCGCCCGATGTTGAAATCAGTGTGCCAGTGTTGCTTTTGCACTTTGGAAAATACATTAAAAAACAACAAAATCACCCCAAAATGGATTGCCGTGTTCAAAGGTGGATTCTCCAAATACATTTAGTTTTACATCCTGCGCTTCTTCTGTGCAGTCAAAGGTACGAGACCTGGAGGAGAAATGTCTCAGCCAGAGCGAACAGTTCGGTCTGCTGTCAAAAGAGCTGGAGAAGTTTCGACTGCAGGCCTCCAAGGTGGACCTGGCTGGTTCTAACTTCCTCTCCGTTCTGACCAATGGGGTGGGTCTGACTACTGAACGAGGTGAGACAAATCACCATCCGGATCATCATTTTTATCCGTGGCTTTGCTCTCGATAGATTCTTCTCGGCAGCCGGATGCACTGCAGATCCGTCGTTTTAGATCCGCTGCTGTGTCCATGCTCTCTCTCCTGCACTGTTTCATGTGCTTTAGAGTGCACTGATGGCTCATGGGATATGGTGTCTCTGGGTGAAATAGCCTTTTGAAGTCTTGAGGGAGGTGACACTCTCTGCTCAGTACACTCGCGTGGTGTTGTGTTGGGACCCCCCCCCATACGGTCCACCCCCGTCTGCGCTGCTCACCATCACATGAGGGCGTGTACTTGTGTGCTGCAGTGGTGAATGAACCTGCCTCACGGTACTGTGACCCCCGTCACTCTAGACCAGCGGCCCCCAACCTTTTTCTTGCCGCGGACCTGTTTCATGCCGGGCAATTCTTTCGTGGACCGGGGGGTAATTAAATTAAAAGAGGAATATAATCTTACCAATACACTTTATATTATGCACTTTAAACAAGTATTACACCAATAATTCAATTCAACTCAATCCAATCCACCTTGGACAGAACCTAGGCTCATGGTGGACGCCATCTGTCTGGCTGGCTGGGTTGAGAGAGAGCGAGAGAGAGAGAGAGAGAGAGGGAGAGAGAGAGAGAGAGAGAGAGAGAGAGAGAATGGCAGGTCGGAGACGAGTCAAGGAGATGGATAGGGAAGTGATAGCGAGACAGAGCAGGAGCAGACAAAAACAAAATGCTAATGCTAGCGATATAAAGCTATAAATGCTAATGCTAGCGATATAAAGCTATAAATGCTAATGCTAGCGATATAAAGCTATAAATGCTAATGCTAGCGATATAAAGCTATAAATGCTAATGCTAGCGATATAAAGCTATAAATGCTAATGCTAGCGATATAAAGCTATACATGCTAATGCTAGCGATATAAAGCTATAAATGCTAATGCTAGCGATATAAAGCTATACATGCTAATGCTAGCGATATAAAGCTATAAATGCTAATGCTAGCGACGTGGACATCGGTGTTGAGGGACACAGGTCCAGGTTCTGCAGCACCACGGACAGAAGGACCTGAAAGAGAGAGAGGGACAAACAGAGGGAGAGAGAGCACAAGACTACAGGAAGAGAGAGAGATTACTGACATATATTTATAACATGAATAATCAGATAAAGGGGGAGGAGCTCAGTGTGTCATGATGTTAAGCCACCAATGCTGCCTAATGACAGCAGATTGATTATACTGATTACTGCATTGATTAGTTATAAGCTTTGTTAAAAAGGAAAGTCTTTAGTCTACTCTTGAACATAGAGATGGTGTCTGTCTCACGAACCAATCAGGGAGCTGATTCCACAATAAAGGAGCTTGATAACTGAAGCTCCGCCCCCTGTCTGCTCTTGGAAATGTCTGGAACCACGAGCAGGCCAGCGTTTTGGGACCGCAGGGTTCTAGTGGGGCAATACGGGATAATCATCTCTGTAAGGTAAGGAGGGGTCATCATGAGTTCGGTCTCAATAATCGCTTCTGTCCTTCATGGTCACGTTTTTTTGTGTCATTAATTCCACATTCTTGTCTTTTAATCCCTGGTTCTTGTTTTTTAATCCAGGGTTCTTGTCTTTTAATCCAGGGTTCTTGTTTTTTATTCCAGGGTCCTTGTCTTTTAATCCAGGGTACTTGTCTTTTAATCCAGGGTTCTTGTCTTTTAATCCAGGGTTCTTGTCTTTTAATCCCTGGTTCTTGTTTTTTTAATCCCTGGTTCTTGTCTTTTAATCCAGGGTACTTGTCTTTTACTCCAGGGTTCTTGTCTTTCAATTCTCGGTTCTTGTTTTTTAATCCCTGGTTCTTCTCTTTTAATCCAGGGTCCTTGTCTTTTAATCCAGGGTTCTTGTCTTTTAATCCAGGGTTCTTGTCTTTTATTCCAGGGTTCTTGTCTTTTAATCCAGGGTTCTTGTCTTTTAATCCAGGGTACTTGTCTTTTAATCCAGGGTTCTTGTCTTTCAATCCCCGGTTCTTGTTTTTTAATCCCTGGTTCTTCTCTTTTAATCCAGGGTCCTTGTCTTTTAATCCAGGGTTCTTGTCTTTTATTCCAGGGTTCTTGTCTTTTATTCCAGGGTTCTTGTCTTTTAATCCCTGGTTCTTCTCTTTTAATCCAGGGTCCTTGTCTTTTAATCCAGGGTTCTTGTCTTTTATTCCAGGGTTCTTGCCTTTTAATCCAGGGTACTTGTCTTTTAATCCCAGGTTATTGATTTTTAATCCCGGGTTATTGATTTTTAATCCAGGGTTCTTGTCTTTTAATCCCAGGTTATTGATTTTTAATCCAGGGTTCTTGTCTTTTAATCCAGGGTTCTTGTCTTTTAATCAAGGGTTCTTGTCTTTTAATCCCAGGTTATTGATTTTTAATCCCGGGTTATTGATTTTTAATCCCTGGTACTTGTCTTTTAATCCCAGGTTCTTGTCTTCCAGGGTTCTTGGTCTCTATGTGCAGAAGCAGTTTTGAACCCTTCATTGCCTCGTTAATGAAGCCAGGCAGCTGGAGATGAACCGTGTCTTAAATCTGACTCCTGGTTTGTCTGTTAAAATAAGTTTCTTTTCTTGGAGGTTGTCGACTCCTCCTCTTCCTCCTCTTCTTCCTCCTCAGTTGGACTTTCCCATTAGCAAAGAAGCTGCAAAGACGTTTGTTTTTTATTAATTTTTGCTAGTTCATGTCTGTTTTTTGTAACGTATCACGTGACCAAGACAATCCACAGGCGAATGTTAAGTTGTTTTTCAAAATAAAACACCTTTTATACGGTAATAATCAATACAACGGAAATTGTATACATTATTTATTCTTTCTGTGTGGCCCGGTAACAAATGCCTCACGGACCGGTACGGGGCCGCGGCCCGGTGGTTGGGGACCGCTGCCTTAGACAGTTCAACCTTGAGCCGCCTGCATGCCCACCAGTGACCTCACCCACCTAGCTGCTCATGAATTCATCCAGGGCAGGGTTGTCTGGTAAAGTAATGGTAATGTATTGTCCCCCCCCTCACCAGATGTGGCCGCTGCCCTGCGCATGGGGGCCACCCCTCACGCCGCAGGGCTGGCCAGGGTGGAGCGCTCGCCCGTCACCAAACACCGAGCGCTGCCCGCCATCAGCGTCAGCAAGTCAGGCTCCTCCTCCAGCAAGTCAGAGGGGACACACCTGACCCCCAAGTCTGGACCCCACCTTCGTCTGCACAAATCCAGCCCAGCACACGAGGTACCCATGTGAACATGAAACTGGACAGCTGAACATCCTTCCTGAACGGTCTTTCCTTTTCCTCTGAGAGCGTTCAGCACTCTCCTCTTGTTCTGTCTTTAACCTGAAGCCCTGGACGTTCGTTCCACTTTAACTTGGGTTATGTCATTGTCCAAGGCTCCGGCCTGCAGCCCTTCTGCCCCTTCCATAGGGCATCCGGTCACTTCTCTCACACGGCGCAATAGAAACCCTATTTAGTGAGATAATCCGCTGGCCACTGTGGATTATGAAGGTTGTAAAGGTTTTCCCAGGGAGCTCTGGGATGCCGCTGCGGTCACATTCACCCGCTGCTCGTGGCGTTCTCAGGTGGACACGGCCAGTGAGGTGGACGAGCCGGACGGCGACGTAGCCCCAGCACCTTTCTCAGCCGGCAGAAGAGCTGCAGCGCTTCAGGTTTTCATTGCACGGCACAGGTAATCTAAGAAGTCGCTTTATCGGGATCTAATTCTGGTTTATTCTTTTAGTTGATTCTTAAAAATCTCGTACTTTTTAGCTATAATCCATATGATGGCCCCAACGACAACCCTGAGGTGGAGCTCCCACTCACCGCTGGAGAATACATCTATGTGTGTGGAGATATGGATGACGATGGCTTCTATGAAGGTGGGTCTGAAGTACGTAGAAATATACGGTTGTCATATTTCTACCTCTGCAACGTCTTCGGTGTCTTCCTGTCTCATTACTTACAGGCGAGCTGATGGACGGACGGAGAGGGCTGGTTCCTTCCAACTTTGTGGAGCATGTATTGGACGACGACGTCATGGGCGCTCACCAACCACGCACGGGGGACATGTCCCCCGACACCAGTCGGCACGGTGCCGGCCACCAGCATCAAGTCCACTCGGTCTCTGCGTCAGCACCCTCAGACCCAGCTTCAGCCCCCCTCACCAACGGCCTGGACTTTGACTTGGAGGAGGTTGGAGTGGATGTTGTGCCTTACCCACGTAAGCTCAGCCTCATCAAACAGCTTGCCAAGAGCATCATCATCGGCTGGGACCCCCCGTTGGTGCCTGCTGGGTGGGGCAACGTGTGGAGCTATAATGTGTACGTGGACCAGGAGCTGCGGCTCAACGTGCCCTTTGGTTCCCAGACCAAAGCGGTGTTGGAGCGGCTGGACGTGCACCTCAAGGCCTACCGTGTGTCGGTGCAAAGCCTGACGGAAAAGGGCCCGTCTGACCTGAAGCGCTGCAGCTTGCTGGTCGGTCGGGATGTTTGTGTGGCGCCCACGCAGCTGCGTGTGGACGGGATCACCGCCACCTCTGCCAACCTGACCTGGCTGCCTAGCAACAGTAACTATGTGCACATTGTGTCCTTGAACGAGGAGGAGTGCGAGCTGGTGAAGGCTGGCTGCTACTCGCTGTGCCTCAATAACCTCTTACCCAGCCTGCAGTACATAGTCAAAGTGGAGGCGCGGCCGCACCGCACGCCATGGGAGTTACCCGTGGAGCGGCGTGAACACAGGAGCGCCACCGTCACCTTCACCACGCTGATGGCAGGTCAGGATTCAATATGATCTCTGTCAGATTATGTCTGGAGGGGCCTTCATAGGGGCCACGAGTCGATGAGTCGTCTCCCTATTCCAGATTGGACAAGAATAACCGCTGAATTCATACGCGTATGAGTAGACGTAAAGCCCTACGCACTGGCCCTTTAAAACGTCCCAGCCGATCAGATAGCATGTTCTGTTGCTTCCCGTTATCAGGCCAGCCAGAGGAATATTTGTGTCGTCGGGTTTTTAGATGCATTTCTCCAAAAATTGAATTCCAATTTGCTTGAAGTTTCATGCCCACAGCTGGGGAACACAGGTACACGGTGCAGGTACACGGTGCAGGTACACGGTGCAGGTACACGGTGCAGGTACACGGTGCAGGTACACGGTGCAGGTACACGGTGCAGGTACACGGTGCAGGTACACGGTGCAGGTACACGGTACAGGTACACGGTGCAGGTACACGGTGCAGGTACACGGTGCAGGTACACGGTGCAGGTACACGGTGCAGGTACACGGTGCAGGTACACGGTGCAGGTACACGGTGCAGGTACACGGTGCAGGTACACGGTGCAGGTACACGGTACAGGTACACGGTGCAGGTACACGGTGCAGGTACACGGTGCAGGTACACGGTGCAGGTACACGGTGCAGGTACACGGTGCAGGTACACGGTACAGGTACACGGTGCAGGTACACGGTGCAGGTACACGGTGCAGGTACACGGTGCAGGTACACGGTGCAGGTACACGGTGCAGGTACACGGTGCAGGTACACGGTGCAGGTACACGGTTCCTGCATTCCTCGTGTAGCCTCAGGCGGTACTGATTTCCGTTCTAGAACCTGTAGTTTTCGTTTGCTCTTGTATGATGCTTTCCTTCGCTGCAGGTCCTCCTGACGCCCCTCTGGACGTGCAGCTGGAGCACGGCCCTTCCCCGGGGATCGCCCACATCAGCTGGCTGCCTGTCACCATCGATGCTGCCGGAACCTCCAATGGAGTCCGGGTCACTGGATATACAATATATGCCGACAAGAAAAAAGCAAGAGCCTACTTTTCATCTGTCTGTGTAGCTTTTTTGAAGTGACCCAGTAGCTTTAAATGGTCTCTCTCTTCTTCCTATGAAAGGTGCTGGAGGTGTCCTCCCCCACCGCCGGCAGTGCCCTGCTGGGCCCATCTCAGATCCAGTTCTTGCAGGCGGCTCAGGAGCTAACAGTTCGAACCATGTCTGCCCACGGGGAGTCCTGCGGCTCTTTTCCAGTCAATGTGCCCTCCAAGATGGCTGCCATCGTGGCAGGCCCAAACATCACTGCCCCAGTTGTGCCACCCCCACCCTGCCCTCCCACAAGTCCCAGTAACCTGCCCTTACGCCCAACCTACGGGAACTCTGCTGCCAAAGTCTGCATGCTGCCCAGCTCTTTGCCGTCTGACGCACACACCGCTGGCCTCTCAGTGGAGACTGCCCCCCCCCACTCGGGACAGCTTCGGCCCCCCCGCTTTGTGAACGCCTGGGCCAATCCCTCTGCTGCCGCTGCTTCGGCTGTGTGGGACGCCCCGTTGTCGGTAGCCTCTGACGTACCTCCAGTGGTAATCCTCCTCCTTCTTATAACAGCTCTGGATCTGAGGTTTTCAAGCTAAGGCAGCATGCGGTCTCCAAAAGGGTGTGGGAGGAGCTAAGGGGTCGGGGGTTAGAAAGGAAAGACCTGAGACAGCAATAATCATCAGATGAAACTGGAACCTTTTCATGAAGCTGCTTTGAATGTTGTAGCTCCAAAACAGAATCCTAGCATGTTTCTTTATTGACGTTTCTTCTATGATCACTTTCCAGTGATAGTTTGTACGTCTCCTTCCTTTTCATCTTCAGATTAATGTGACCCCCCCCACCGTTTCAGCGCCAGCGCCCGGACAGTCAGCAGTGACAGCATCACCGAATATTTTGGAGAGGCAAAGAGACACTGACAGCCCAGGAACAATATGTCCATTTCCATCTATCACAGAGTTTATCGAGGACCCCGAGGACAAGCTCGGGACTCCGGAGCGCGTCCCTACCCCGCCAAAAGCACCAATCACGGACCTTCTTAATCCTCAGCACAACAACGTACTCCGCCCCCCCTGCGCATCGCCACTGGAGTCAGAGGTGGAGGAGGAGCAACAGAACACCCGCTTGGTGTCCATGGAGGAGTTCTTGAGACAGGACCAAGAGCCAGCGGTCTGCAGGGTGCAGCAGGTCAGCCCTGATTGGTTGACGCTTGCTGCATGAGATTAAAGGGAAAATCATTTTCAATGATGTCGACTTGAATCAGATGTTCCTCGTTATTTATGGAGATCCACTCACCTCCATGGGAGCACGCACCTTTAAAGGGGCGGGCCTTTAAAGGGGCGGGCCAGCCTGGGCTTGGGATTGGGCCTCAAAGATGACTCGTACATTCTGTTGTATGTGCAACAGAGAGTTATTTCACATGCAGGTTTCTCTTCCTGCACACTCGGTGGAATGATTGTTGTGTATGTCGCTGTGCAGAAGTACAGCCGGACGCTGGTGGAGCCTCCCGGCGACGCCCATGCAGACAACAGCCGTTCAGATCTGTTTGACATCCTGGAGGAAGAGGAGGAGGACCTTTACTCTGACCATCTCGGTGAAGCGCAAGCCAGAGGCTACACAGTGGGAGCTAACAGGGTAGAATTATATTTAAATGAAATATGCTTCTTTCCGTTTATACTTTCGTTGTAGTAAGTCCGTATTTTATGGCCATTGACCTTTTCAAGCATGCATCATTTCGTTCTTTGTTCTTTCTTTCTTTTGCATCTCTGGGTTGTTTCATCGGCTCTTGCCTTATTGTTGCGGGTAAATCGGCCCACCCTCCTGGCGTACTTTGACCTGTGACCTTGCAGTCATGCAGGCCGGAGGCTTCAGACAGCGACGAGGACGTTCTGGAGAGGATCCTTAAACTGCCTCCTCAGGCCTGTCACAACACACAGCTGTTCAGCATTCCTGAGTTGACCAAAGAGGAGGAGGAAGAGGAGCATCTAACCCGCCGCGGTCATCCTCGGCGGAGGGCCCGCCACCATCACCATCCTCACCACCCCAAAAAGGATCCCAGAAGCTCGACCCGAGAGCCCCTACCCAGTCAAGGACCCTTGCAGGTGAAGCCTAAGACCCAGCACAGGGTTCGCTATGCAGACGCAGTCGGCCCCATCAGTTACCCTGAAGGAAGCGGTTTATATGACGCCCCCCCCAGCAGGCAGGTCTTGGCTCGCTGTCCCTCCCAGTCGGCCCCAAACAGCAGAGAAAGAGTTCTGCTCAGAGGGCTGGGGGACCGCCTTAGGAGAGAGGCCATGCTCAGGAGTCAAATCACCGTTGCCACGGCGGCCAACCCCAGCTGTGGTCTTCCCCCACCGAGACCCCACCCAGTCAGCAAAGCGGTGCAAACCTCGAGGTCCCCGATCGGTCACGAGGTGGAAATCGATGTGGATTACGGCAAAGATGACGAGGAACCGGTGGAATATGGTCCCGGGGAGGCGGTAGCAGAGCAGCTGGGCTCTGGGTGGTGGGTAGAGGGGGCTCAAACGGAGAGGAACTGGCCTCCTCACCGCCGGGGGCTAAAGGCTGACTCTCTGGTAAATACTGGGCCAACTGGCCCCACCCCTCTCTGTTCCCTGTAGTCATGTGGATGGAACCCTCTAAGTTCTAGCTCCTAACTCCACCCCCCATCATAAGAGGTGGACAGGGGGGGGTCAACAAGCACATCTTATCTACATATGTTAGGGATGCTGGTTGATCTGCAAAGATCTGTCCAGCAGGTCATTACGAGAAGCTTAAAGCGGTTCATCGTGAAGTTCCAACGTGTGGCTGCATTTGTTCTCCCTCTGTTTCACTGTGCCAGCGCCCCCCCCCCATGTCTGGGACGGGTCAGTGTCATTGTCCTACTTTGGTCTAACCACCTGCATGCAAAAAAGGAACATTTCTATCATAACTTCGATTTATTGCTGCGTTTCTTACTCAAATGTGCAGGAGGAGTCCGGCCGAATCGTCCCAGCGGAGGCAGGTCCATCCTGGGGAGCGCAGCCGGCGCTGCCCACCAAGCCAACGTGCTTCCAGGCCAGGCAGTTCAAAGGTCAGAGACGCTGTCTGCTTCTGTGTCTTTGGATTTGCTTCATCCCGTCTCACACATGACGATAGTCAGGTTTATGCCTTGTGAGGAGCGGGGAGGGGGGGCTGTAGCTGCAGCTAGCCTGCGATGCTCTCAACCGGTTCAACCCCAAAGTGGCTCGTCATGACAAGAGGAAGTGGCAGAAATGAAAGTCGTAAACGTGATTAGCCAGCCAAGACGCATGAATCCTCTCCTTTCTGCAAACATGTAGGGGTGCACAGTTGTCCCCAAATTTCCCAGAGGAAGGGGACATTTCTGTCCCATCTACTAAGACATCAGTGAGGATGTGAAAGTGGGCGAGCTGTCTGCCCGTGACTCTTCCCACAGATCTGAATCTCCGGCTCTTTGTGCTTCAGCTGAAACATCCGGTAATGAAACGCTACGCTAGGGTATGCAGACAGAGAGAGAGCCGCAGAAACAGCAGCATCAAGGTATCAAGAAGCCCTGGAACATTCCAGAATAGCGAGCAGAGTGGAATAACCTGAATCCAAGAGGACGGCTGCTGAAGCGCATGTTCCATGCAGTGTCTGAGCGGACGCTGGTTCAGTGGCTGTGCACGTTTGTGTCTGTAGGTGGGACGGATCCACCAAAGGTGAGAGCAGAGGGCGGCGTGCGCCTCTTCGTGGCCCTCTTCCCTTATGAGCCAGCCACCATGTCACCCAATCCCGATGCTGCTGAAGAAGAGTTGCCGTTCACCGACGGGCAGATCATCAAAGTACGTCCTCTCATCTCTGAGCGGCTCACGTTTAAGGAACACAACACTCGTGACATCATTTTAACACTTCCCGCCCAGGTGCACGGAGACAAAGACCCAGATGGGTTCTACCAAGGAGAGTCCGGTGGCCGTCTGGGCTTGGTTCCGTGTAACATGGTGTCTGAGATCCAGGTGGAGGACAAAGAGACCCGGAAGCAGCTGTTGCAGCAGGGCTCGACGGCGGCCTCCGTGGACAGGATAGGTGGGTCAACGCGAGAACGATCACCTCGGTTCACGTTGAAGTGGCTCGTGAAACGTTTGAGCTCTTCAGCCAGCTGGACACACAAGGAGAACTTCCCCCTGGCTCGATGTCAGAACCGCGTTCAAACGGACCCAAACGGTTCCGCCTTGCGTTACTGGATACCCTGAAGGAAGCTACAAGCATCTATTTGCTGTCGCTGCGTTTTCACACAGGTGTCTAAGTGCATGCGCGTGGTGACACTTCCCTTCTGTTTTAACCTTTTCACTTCCACTTGTTCACCGCTGCCGTGTCGGCTGCTCGCCGGCTGTTCATTGGCTCCCGTGTCGGCTGCTCGCCGGCTGTTCATTGGCTCCCGTGTCGGCTGCTTACCGGCTGTTCATTGGCTCCCGTGTCGGCTGCTTACCGGCTGTTCACTGGCTCCCGTGTCGGCTGCTCGCCGGCTGTTCATTGGCTCCCGTGTCGGCTGCTTACCGGCTGTTCACTGGCTCCCGTGTCGGCTGCTCGCCGGCTGTTCATTGGCTCCCGTGTCGGCTGCTTACCGGCTGTTCACTGGCTCCCGTGTCGGCTGCTCGCCGGCTGTTCATTGGCTCCCGTGTCGGCTACTTACCGGCTGTTCACTGGCTCCCGTGTCGGCTGCTTACCGGCTGTTCACTGGCTCCCGTGTCGGCTGCTTACCGGCTGTTCACTGGCTCCCGTGTCGGCTGCTTACCGGCTGTTCATTGGCTCCCGTGTCGGCTGCTTACCGGCTGTTCACTGGCTCCCGTGTCGGCTGCTCGCCGGCTGTTCATTGGCTCCCGTGTCGGCTACTTACCGGCTGTTCACTGGCTCCCGTGTCGGCTGCTTACCGGCTGTTCACTGGCTCCCGTGTCGGCTGCTTACCGGCTGTTCACTGGCTCCCGTGTCGGCTGCTTACCGGCTGTTCACTGGCTCCCGTGTCGGCTGAATATGATGAATATATTTATTAGATAGAATGTTAGAGTACAAGTACAGTCACACAGTAGCATGTATTACAGTACAAGTACAGTCACACAGTAGCATGTATTACAGTACAAGTACAGTCAAACAGTAGCATGTATTACAGTACAAATAACGTCAAACATCCTGTCTAAGAGGAGCATTTCAAAAAAGCCCTTGCGGGCTTGTTTCCGTTGAAAGTCCTTCGTACATAAATCATCCACAAAAAACAATACAAATAACAATACAAATAAAAATAAATCCAATATTAAATTACGCAATTGATGCAACGTAACATTAGAAAGACAAAAATAAAATGTTATTACACCGCCAGTGCAAACTAACAATTAATCTAAAATAAATTACACCACTGATGCGAGATGACAATAAATAACTTACATAAATTACAATAAATTACTAAGGCAATTAATACGTGCAACATAGGTGGACAAAAAAAAAGGAGGGGGGGTTTGATCCGGAGAGAGTCGTGATGACTATCTCCGTTTCTGTCCCCCTGAAAGGTGTATTTTTAGGGCCTTTTTGAAGGAGGCCAAAGAGGTGCATGTTTTGAGGGCAGGAGTCAATCCGTTCCACCCTTGGGTGGCCGTATTGTAGAAAGATGATTTACTTACCGGCTGTTCACTGGCTCCCGTGTCGGCTGCTTACCGGCTGTTCACTGGCTCCCGTGTCGGCTGCTCGCCGGCTGTTCACTGGCTCCCGTGTCGGCTGCTCGCCGGCTGTTCATTGGCTCCCGGGTCGGCTGCTCGCCGGCTGTTCATTGGCTCCCGTGTCGGCTGCTTACCGGCTGTTCACTGGCTCCCGTGTCGGCTGCTTACCGGCTGTTCACTGGCTCCCGTGTCGGCTGCTTACCGGCTGTTCATTGGCTCCCGTGTCGGCTGCTTACCGGCTGTTTATTGGCTCCCGTGCCGGCTGCTCGTCGGCTGTTCGTTGGCTCCCGTGTCGGCTGCTTACCGGCTGTTCATTGGCTCCCGTGTCGGCTGCTTACCGGCTGTTTATTGGCTCCCGTGTCGGCTGCTCGCCGGCTGTATGTGTGTCTTTATTTACCGGTTGAGGACTGGATTCTAGCCGCTGATCTCGTCTCCATTCATTGGTCCATCAGGGCTATAATGAAAATTGTGACTTATTTATTGAAGAAATGTTAAAAACCGATCGAACAGCAGCAAACATTGGCACGTTATTTGTGAAGTGAAAGTTTGAAATCTAACTTCACGTATAAAGTTCTTCATTCATCCCCCAGAATCGAACTTAGCTTCCTGCTAACGCTACTCAAACGGCGTTATTTCTGTTGACTAACAGACTCCGCTAGTCTCGCTGGACATACTTTTTTAGTGCAATGGCGTGACGCCTCCTCATCTTAGCGTGGAGCGGAGGGAACCGTACACGCCGCCGCTACGCGCTACATGACCTCAGTGGCGTGTCACTTCTTAGGATGTCACAGTGTACCCGTTCTCTCTGTTGGACTGACAGATCCCAGCCGGGCTGCCGCTGCCGGGGGCGTGGCCCCTGGAACCCGCAGGATGGTCGCCATCTTTGATTACGATCCACGAGAGAGCTCCCCCAACGCTGACATAGAGGTCAGGGTTGCGCGTTCATAATAGATTCTCCTCAGAACAAGTGTTGTGCTCCTTTTCCTCATTCTCGGCCCCGTTGTTCTGGCCGGGTTCAGGCTGAGCTGACCTTCAGTGCAGGAGACATCATTCATGTGCTGGACGACATGGATGAAGACGGCTTCTTCTACGTAAGGCTCCATATGTTCTCACACTTCCTGAAATAGCATGTAGCTAATGCTAACCATGAAGGCTCTCCTGTAATTTAGTCAAACATAGAACTGCATGTTCTTTCAGGGAGACTTGAACGGGCACAGAGGCTTAGCACCCTCCAACTTCCTGCAGGCTTTACCGGAGGACGTTTCGGCAGACTGCTCTGCTAAGCATGCACCGGGGCCCAAGAGAGAATCTCAGGTAGCTTAGCATGCTAACATGTCTTTACTCTCTGTGGTACTGCTGCTGCCTCATTCATGCCATTTCCATCTAAAAGTTCTCTTTTTATTTTTGGGTCTGTTACGTCTCTTAATTCTGTTTTATCACATTTCCTTCGGCCGTTTGCAGAAGCACAAACGCAGCGTTCACTTTGAGACGTGATTGTAAGTGTTTCACACGAGACTGTAGCAGCCCAGTGGTCTCCCATTTACCCATGTACCCCGTTACCGTCCCCCAACCCCCACCCGAGCTGTAGTTCTGACCCGCTGCTATATGTCCTGATTGATGTGTGTCCTTGTCTTTGGGTTTCCTTTTGCTGTCAGGATTTAAATCATGGTTTTAGAGCGCTGTGTAATGGCTAGTTTTACCTTCTCCTTGAAGGGTGTGTGGACGACATCTACGGACCTGAACGATCCTGGGCGCTCAGAACTGAAAGAGGACTTGCCCCCCCAGACAGAACCTCCTTACGCCGCGCAGCCTAAACTGGCAAACCTCACGTCAGATCCGGACACTGCTGCACGTCCGGCTGCTACAGAGTCCTGCCCCGCCCATTCGGGGCCCTCACCAGCAAAGACTGACTGCTCTCCAAGGGCCTATTCTCCAAAGGCAAAGAGCTGTTCAAAAGGCTGGGATCCAGCAAGAAGAGCGAGTCCGAGCACTCTGAATACTCTGATAGAGCTTTTGTGTCCTCGCTGCAGTCTGCACAGAGAGAGGCTGCCAGGTCTCAGCAATGGACCTGCATCAGAGTCCTGCTCGATGGGCCCTTCAATCTGCAGGACAATGTCTGTAGGAGCGCATGTTGATGCGTGTAAACTCACAGGAGACACACTCATCCATAACCGTCCAAGCATTAATGCCGATAGAAAACGGGAGCAGGTGTTTCTATCGAACACATTTACATCCAGGTGGCAGGTGGTGGTGGCGGCCTGCTGCGAGGGGTTAGGTTGACGAAGAAGAATGTTGATTGAAGTCGAAGAAAATGTTAAATGTGATGGATTTTGTGTGTGTTTGTGTGTGTGTGAGAGAGAGAGAGAGAGATACCCAGTACACTGGTGAGACAGTTGCCTTTCACAGAGGTTGCCACGGGAACGCTTGAACGCCTAAATGTCACATCTGACGTGGTTTCTGTTGCTATGTTACGGTTCAAAATGTAAACAAATTCAATTTTCTTTCATTCAGGACAATTTGGAAATTTTTCATAGAACTTAAATATTTGCTTTTTAGCAAGCATGACAAATTTGAAAAAAAAACATTTAACTGAAGAAACTGCAATCCTGTCCTATAATTATTTTTTTTTGCAAATACAACAATTAGGCTCCTGATGGCGGCCTGTAAATCTCTAGGATTAAACGGAATGCATTGGTGTTTTTACACGTAGCAGAACGAACAGGATTTGGACCGTGTAGAACTCGACCCAGGACGGACTCTGCATGCCGAGACATCAGGTTCAAACGTCTCTACTACTACAGGACTTTCTGCTTGTCCCCCGAGGGGTCGCCACAGCAAATCCACGTTCTCCACTTCACCCTGTCCTTTGCAACGTCCTCCCCAACACCAGCCACTCTCATGTCCTCCCTCACTACGTCCATGTCTCTTCTCCTGGGTCGTCCTCTAGTCCTGTCCTTTGCATCGTCCTCCCCAACACCAGCCACTCTCATGTCCTCCCTCACTACGTCCATGTCTCTTCTCCTGGGTCGTCCTCTAGTCCTGTCCTTTGCATCGTCCTCCCCAACACCAGCCACTCTCATTCCTCCCTCACTACGTCCATGTCTCTTCTCCTGGGTCGTCCTCTAGTCCTGTTCCCTGGCAGTTCCATCCTCAGCATCCTTCTACCGATATAGTCCCCGTCTCTCCTCTGGACATGTCCAAACCATCAAAGTCTGGTCTCTCTGACCTTGTCTCCAAATCGTCTAACCTTCACTGTCCCTCTTATTGTCTCATTTCTAATCCTGTCCAACCTGGTCACTCCCAAGGAGAACCTCAGCATCTTCATCTCCTCCACTTCTAGCTCCGCCTCCTGTCTTTTCCTCAGAGACACTGTCTCTAAGCCATCCATCATGGCTGTCCTCACCACTGTCTCTGAGCCGTCCATCATGGCTGTCCTCACCACCGTCTCTGAGCCGTCCATCATGGCTGTCCTCACCACTGTCTCTAAGCCGTCCATCATGCTGTCCTCACCACTGTCTCTAAGCCGTCCATCATGGCTGTCCTCACCACTGTCTCTAAGCCGTCCATCATGGCTGTCCTCACCACTGTCTCTAAGCCGTCCATCATGGCTGTCCTCACCACTGTCTCTAGGCCGTCCATCATGCTGTCCTCACCACTGTCTTGTAGACCTGTCCCTTCGTCCTATCACAGAGCACACCTGATACTTTCCTCCCCCCGTTCCAGCCTGCCTGCACACGATTCTTCACCTCCTTTCCACATTCTCTCCATCACTCTGTTCTGTTGACCCGAGGTACCTGAAGTCCTCTCCCTTCTTTACGTCTATTCCTTGTAGCTTCACTGTCCCCCCTGGGACCTTCTCATGTACACACTGTTAGTCTATCCATCACCATGGCAACCAAAAAGGGGCTCAGAGCTGATCCCTGGTGCATCCCACCTCTACACTAAACTCCCCTGTTGCTCCTACTGCACACTTCACTGCTGTCCTACATGTCCTGAACTACTCTGACATACTTCTCTGCCACTCCAGACTTCCTCATGAAGTACCACAGTACCTCATGCAGTACCTCTCTGTCCTAGGCTTTCTCTAGAACTACAAAGACACAATGCAGCTCCTTCTGACCTTCCCTGTACTTCTTCATTGCTAGCCTCAACGCTAACATTGCTTCTGTCGTACTCGTCCTCAGCATAAAGACATACTTCCTGTCCTGAACACCAAACTTGTCCATTACTTCTTCATCTCCTGTATTTCCTTCACCAACACGCCCATTGAGGTCTGCTCCAATCAGGACTCTCTCTCTGCTAGGATGCTCTGAACCACTTCATCCAAGTCAGTCCAGAACTTCTCCTTCTCCTCTAACTCACCTCCTACCTGTGGAGCGTAAGAACTTCTCCTCCTCCTCTAACTCACCTCCTACCTGTGGAGCGTAAGAACTTCTCCTTCTCCTCTAACTCACCTCCTACCTGTGGAGCGTAAGAACTTCTCCTTCTCCTCTAATTCACCTCCTACCTGTGGAGCGTAAGAACTTCTCCTTCTCCTCTAACTCACCTCCTACCTGTGGAGCGTAAGAACCTTCCTCCTCCTCTTCATCATGTCCACCAGCTCTCTAGCTTTTCCCGTTATCGTCCCAACATTCAGAGTCCCTCCTCTGTCCTGAACTCTTCCATTCCCTTTTCTCTCGCTGCTGATGCACTCGTCTTCCTCCTCTTCTTCGTCTTTGTCTTCGACCCTCAGTAGTCCAGCTTCCCCCAGCGTCCCGTGGGTTAACAGTGCTGCTGGTGGTCATTGTTAACGACGTTCTTATTTATATGATTCATGCATGTTGGATTTGGCACCTTTTCATGCCAGATGCCGTTCCTGACGGAACTCTGATGATGATGATGATGAATATATTTATTAGATAGAATGTTAGGGTACAAGTACAGTCACACAGTAGCATGTATTACAGTACAAGTACAGTCACACAGTAGCATGTATTACAGTACAAGTACAGTCACACAGTAGCATGTATTACAGTACAAGTACAGTCACACAGTAGCATGCATTACAGTACAAGTACAGTCACACAGTAGCATGCATTACAGTACAAGTACAGTCACACAGTAGCATGTATTACAGTACAAGTACAGTCAAACATCCTGTCTCAGAGGAGCATTTCTTGCGGTCTTGTTTCCGTTGAAAGTCCTTCGTACATAAATCATCGACATTTAACAATACAAATAAAAATAATATTAAATTACTAACTTGCTGCAAAATTACAATAAATTAAAAATTAAAAAGACACATAATATGTACAACGTAGGTGGACAAAAAAGGGGGGGGGGGGTTGATCCGGAGAGAGTCCTGATGACTATCTCCGTGTCTGCCCCCCTCTCTCTCTGCATTGATCTGGGCATGAGCCTGCATTAAGGTTCTAACGTCTCGAACAGACTATTTAAAACAAAATGGTACAAGTTTAGCAATACAGTGTAGCGTGGCCCACGGCACCGAATGTAGCACGAGTATTGAACGTGTTGGGCAGGCCGTAGGATGACATCGTTTCATTACCCGCATTTCATGTGTGGACATTATTACTCCTCAGGTTTTCACTCGTAGCTCCTTAATAATGCGGAGCCACCTGTTGACCCCAGCACTCAAAGGAGAAATAAAAAAACAAACAAACTTCAGAAAATGCCAAAATCTTAGGTGCTTTGCTTGTTGCCATAGTGACAAGAGACCACAGAGGTAGGATAGACGGCGGTCCGGTCTGGGATGGACAAATGTCTTGAAAATACGGCCTGCTTGCAGTTGGAGGCTAAATCTGTTTCATTTATGTTGTGAACATTGTTGACGGTGTTACAAAAAGCTAGCATGAAGCCAAGAATGAAACGAAGTAGGCACTGTAGCTGTAGATTGTTCAAACTCTACAGTGAATATTTGTACTGATCTCGTCTTTGACGGCCTTTAACGCTCAACTTAACGCTTCGCCTGCTGCGCAGCTTCACTGTTAGCCGGCTCGGTCCAGTTTTAGCGTTTCTTTAGCTCCGTTGAATATATTTAGCCTTAAAAGAAGACCCTGTTTAGTCTTAATGCATTGTTTACAGGATGGTCATCATACCGATGTTATGCGCGTGTTCGGCCTTATTTATGTTACTGTCATGTTTCTGTGTGTCCAGGCTGACTCGTCCACCGTGTTGGACACTTCTGGACATTCTGTCTTCCTGACCTGCATTCATTGTTTTGAAACCAGTGGACGATATACCTTTTTTATATATTCTTTTGAAAACAGTTTTTCCGTGTTTTATTTTTGCATGTTCAAGATTGTCGATGGACGAACAGTAACTATAAATGTGGAGCACTGAGGATGCTCGACTGGACATTATGATGGTTTCTTTCAATATTGATCTTTTTACAAGAATAAAGGATGTATATTTTCACAGCAAGCACTGGTTCTGTAATGTTTGTGGCTTTCTTTTGAGGCAACACAAGATGACAAAGATGTTTTTTAATCACATTTATTATTATTTTCTTTCAGGACAGTTGAAATTAGACATTGGCGGAAAGGGTCGCGAGCTTCGCTCTACGCCGCACGCCACCCAAGTAGATGGAGCAACACTGTGGGCAGAGCACGGCCTTGTGAGACGAAGCAACTTCCCCTTTTGCAACTTCCTGTTCGGGGCCTCTCCTCTCCTCTCCCTGAAGCCAACAGTACACTCATCCATAAAGTAGGAAACACTACACTGTGGCGAGGAGTTTAGTAGTGCTTGCTACTTTATGGATGACTGCACTGTACATCCACTCCTCTTCTGTCTTCTTCTGCACCTGCAGCTGAGCATAAACACACAATTCCAGACACAGACGCACACTTTTACCCAAAACCAAAACCTCCCGGCTCGACGCGGCCAACGAAACAGAAAACACACACTTCCTGATTTGAAACGGTTACATGCGTCGTTATACGGACGTTCCAGGCCAAGATACAAATCAGCCAGAGCCCCACAGTCGGAGCGAGCCTGTTTCGGGAAGCGCTATCTCGAGGAAGCCATTTTAGCAGGCTTGAGTAAGCCTTTCTGTCTGAGGAGCCTTACTCAAAACAAAACATCATCAGATCGTCCGACTGTGGCAACAATGAACAATAGAAAGACAGTTGGTTCATAAAAAATAAACAAAAGTCCAAACTCTAAATGAATTTCTGAGCGGCGGCCAGAAGCTAAATTGAAGGAATTAATCTCATAGTTCAGAATTATAATAATAATTCTGCTATAATGCTGCAATAAACAGAAAGCACCGTCCATCATACTTTACCTCAACCTTCATCGGTCGTGTCTCGCTGGACGCCGGGAGCATCCGCCGGCCTCACAGGCGTCTTCTGTCTGGTGAAGAACAAGAAGTCGTCTCCTTTTGAAGCCTCCAGAAGCACGTGATGCAACAGGAAGAGGTCTAACAGTCGCAGCCGCTCTCCTCCTCCTGCTGACAGCACTGAAGACTTTAGAACTCAAACCGTACAGAAAGTAAGTCATGTCGACATTTGGTGTGCACCGTAGACGACTCTTATTCCCTTCTACAAATGCGATTCTTCTTTTATACTAGCGAAGCTCACATTCTCATTCATGCTTCTAAAAGGGTGGCCGTTGTTCCGTTTCAGTAATGGAAGACAAAGTACACAGATGTGATGTTTTATCCTTTAATGTGAAAGTCAGACAATTGAATCAACGTTTTCTTGTTTGTGCATTGAGAGAAACATTCACGGCCATTTCTGCTAGGCCTTAAACGTGAAAGCAGCCGATTTCATTTCCATTTAAATGTCCAGCTGTAACTGAGCAGTTACGATTTCAAAATAAAACGTTAACTTGTATTATTACAGAGAACTGTAACCTCATTGACTTACATCATCACAGGCAACCCGTTATGGTTTTGTCTTGGTTAGCCCAAACACACAACTGCTATTTGAGGTATTATTTAATTGTATTATAACTCCTGCCTGACCGAGTCGCCAGCGAAGAGCTGTAGCTTTGTATGTGTGCTGGTGGGTACCTTATCCTATCTCCCCGTGTGAATGGCCTACTACATCTGGGACCTCCCCGTGTGAATGGTCTACTACATCTGGTACCTCCCAGTGTGAATGGTCTACTACATCTGGGACCTCCCAGTGTGAATGGTCTACTACATCTGGGACCTCCCCGTGTGAATGGTCTACTACATCTGGTACCTCCCAGTGTGAATGGTCTACTACATCTGGTACCTCCCAGTGTGAATGGTCTACTACATCTGGGACCTCCTTGTGTGAATGGTCTACTAGATCTGGGACCTCCCAGTGTGAATGGTCTACTACATCTGGTACCTCCCAGTGTGAATGGTCGACTACATCTGGGACCTCCTTGTGTGAATGGTCTACTAGATCTGGGACCTCCTCGTGTTAATGGTCGACTACATCTGGGACCTCCCAGTGTGAATGGCCTACTACATCTGGGACCTCCTTGTGTGAATGGTCTACTAGATCTGGGACCTCCCAGTATGAATGGTCTACTAGATCTGGGACCTCCTTGTGTGAATGGTCTACTACATCTGGGACCTCCTCGTGTTAATGGTCGACTACATCTGGGACCTCCCAGTGTGAATGGCCTACTAGATCTGGGACCTCCCCGTGAGAATGGCCTACTAGATCTGGGACCTCCCCGTGAGAATGGTCTACTAGATCTGGGGCCTCCTCGTGTGAATGGCCTACTACATCTGGGACCTCCCCGTGAGAATGGCCTACTAGATCTGGGACCTCCCCGTGAGAATGGCCTACTAGATCTGGGACCTCCCCGTGAGAATGGTCTACTAGATCTGGGGCCTCCTCGTGTGAATGGCCTACTAGATCTGGGACCTCCCCGTGCCCACGCTGCTTCTGTGAATGATGATGAATATATTTATTAGATAGAATGTTAGAGTACAAGTACAGCCACACAGTAGCATGTATTACAGTACAAATAAAGGCAAACATCCTGTCTAAGAGGAGCATTTCTTGCGGTCTTGTTTCCGTTGAAGGTCCTTCGTACATAAATCATCCACATTTAACAATAGCAATAAAACTAATATTAAAATACTGAACAGATGTTTACCTTATCCCAATTACAAGCAGTATAAACAATATATATGGTTAGTATTTGCCCTTTACCTTTGTTAGGTCACATTTATAAAAAAAATTGTTTAAAACATAAAGAAAATCAATTAAAATCAAGATATGAGTGGAAACAAATTTACAAGTGAAGCAAGGTTTTTCAAAACTACTGACTTTTATTTCTTTGAACTTGAAATTTAACCCATTCAGGTGCACAACACAAGCTGAACTCAAAGTAAACATATCAGTCAAGACAACACATCAGCCCCATTGAACACATGGCCTTTAGCCACTAGCCTATACAACACATGAGGGGCAGAGCTACACTGTGTGTGTTGCAGATATATTTTTTGCACTTGATGCATGTATATTGTGTTTTCCTGTCCATCTTGGGTCCGGACACTTTGCACCGCTTCTTCTTGTTCCTGGTGTTCACAACCTAGAATAATGAAAACATCAGACATTTTACTAACACCTCTCTCTCACAAGACATGAGTGCCAGACATGCACTGCAGCAGCATCACACACTTACTTCAGGCTCTGCAGACTGTGGTTCTGTAGGTTGGGTGGACAGGGCACCAGCATTCTCCTCCTGAATCCTCCTCACCATGGCTGCAGAAGCTGGGGTTCTGGGGATATGTTTTCTTCTCTTCATTTGTGGTCTCACCAATGCCTTTCCCAGAGCCTCAAGAGCCGTCTTTTCTGGAGCTTCACTCGTTTCCACTCTGGGTTCGTGCCATCCAAATGACAAAGGCATTGTACGCTGAGAGAATATCACCAGTGGCCAGCGTAGAGTCCTCCGTTTGCAGCTGTAGGCCGTCACCAGCTTGTCCATGTTGTCTACCCCTCCTTTTGTGGCATTATAATCCATGATGATCTCTGGTTTGTGATGTTCCTGCTCACAGATTCTTCCGTCCCCGTGCATTGTACTCATGAGTACCACATTCTTGCCTTTCTTTGGCACATAGGAGAGAGTCGTGATGACTATCTCCGTTTCTGTCCCCCTGAAAGGTGTATTTTTAGGGCCATTTTGAAGGAGGCCAAAGAGGTGCATGTTTTGAGGGCAGGAGTCAAACAGTTCCACCCTTGGGTGGCAGTATTGTAAAAAGATGATTTACCCATGTTGGTCCTATAGGAGGGGGTAATCAGGTTGTTGTTTGAGCTCCCTCTAGTGTTGTGGCTGTGGGTGTCACTAAATCTGTGGAGGTGTTTATTCAGGTATGCAGGGATTGAGGGGACTGAGGGCAGAGCTGCATTGACTATTTCAAATGCCAATCCCATTTTGAGCTGTTTAACCCTGTCTTCTACCCTGAGCCATTTTAGGCTAGCAAAATGTCCAGGAAGAAGGTGGGTCATGGGCCCCAGATTGAGGAGTAGCCGAATCAGTTTGTTTTGGGAGGTTTGGAGCCTGGTTTTCAGGGACACTTTGATGTTGGAATACCAGGAGGTGCTAGCATAGTCAAAGAGGGGCTGAACGAGGGCTCCAGCAAGAGTCCGGAGAGCACTTCTGTTGCAAAAGCAGACATTCAGCCCAAAAATCTTGTTCTTTGATTGACTTTTTTGATCACCTTAGTTGCCAGACAGGTATTTGTCAAGAACACAGCCCAAATAGGTAATCTCTTCTTTGCTCGAGATTACTGTATTATCGACTGTGAACTTGAAATCCTCAACATTTATCTCAGTTAGAGAGTGTCTTGACCCAAAAATAATAGATTCTGTTTTACCGTGGTGTAGTGACAGTTTGTTATTGGTAAGCCAAGAAGGGATTCTGGTGACCTCAGAGCTGAGAGCTTCCTCAACCTGCACTTTGTCCTCTCCCGAAATCAGGAGTGCTGAGTCATCAGCAAACAGGAACAATTTGCAGTTACAGGCAGCATTCATGTCGTTAATGTATAGGAGGAACAGTAACGGTCCTAGAATGCTGCCTTGAGGAACCCCACAGCTCACCGGGAGGGATGAGGACAAGGTTCCGTTTACGTCCACCATTTGTTCTCGTCCCTCAAGGTACGATTTCATCCAGTTTGTTGATGTGCTATCAAAACCAATCGCCCCTAGTTTATTCAATAGGATTGAATGGTTAACGGGGTCAAAGGCCTTCTGGAGGTCCAGCATGACCATGCCGCAGTATTTGCCCGAGTCTACTTCACGCTTGACGTAGTCGGTCAGATATATGAGGCATGTGTCAGTGGAGTGGGATGTTCTGAAGCCCGATTGGAATTCAAAGAGCAGGCTGTGCTCGGCGAGGTAGCGGTTGATTTGCTCCTGGATTATTCTCTCCATAACCTTTGAGATGGAACAAAGGATGGAAACAGGGCGGTAGTTGCCAGGTTCTAATTTGTTTCCTTTTTTATACAGAGGGATAACCCGCGCCGTCTTGAATTCCTGTGGGACGTGGCACTGATTGATGGATAAATTTATCAGATGGGTTACCACGGGGGCGATAGAGACAGCTGCATCTCTGAGGAACCGGGTGGGTATGTCGTTTTTGCACCCGGATCCCGGATGTAAGTGGTTGAAAACGAGACAAGTAAGGATAACGTTAAGGTCGTAGTCATGGTAGGGGTAGGGTTAAGGATGGGGGTAAGGATATTGGTTAGGTGTGCAGCTCGGGATAAACCGGCAATACTCGTGGAAAATGATTCCCTTATTGGATGATTTGGTCCACGATGAACAGCAACACACCCCGTTGAACTTCGGGTTGTGTACATTGCTATTGGGGAAGAAAAACTATCCGCACACTTGGTCAAATAAAGTCATATGAAAAGGCTTATTCCTGATTGGGAGGGGGGCAAACACACAAACAAATATAAAAGCATTACTGCTAAACACGTTTCAAAAAACTCACAGCAAGGAGGTCACGGGTTCGAATCTGACTTCTGGCCTTTCTGTGAGGAGTGTGCATGTTCTCACCGTGTCTGCGTGGGTTCTCTCCGCGTTCTCCCCGTGTCTGCGTGGGTTCTCTCTGGGTTCTCTCCAGGTTCTCCCTGTGTCTGCGTGGGTTCTCTCCGGGTTCTCCCCGTGTCTGCGTGGGTTCTCTCCAGGTTCTCCCCGTGTCTGCGTGGGCTCTCTCCGGGTGCTCCCCGTGTCTGCGTGGGTTCTCTCCGCGTTTTCCCCGTGTCTGCGTGGGCTCTCTCCGGGTTCTCTCCGGGTTCTCCCTGTGTCTGCGTGGGTTCTCTCTGGGTTCTCCCCGTGTCTGCGTGGGCTCTCTCTGGGTTCTCCCCGTGTCTGCGCGGGTTCTCTCCGGGTTCTCCCCGCGTCTGCGTGGGCTCTCTCTGGGTTCTCCGGCTTCCTTAAGCGGATTGGTGACGCTAAATTGTCCGTAGGTGTGAGTGTGTGTGTGGCTGATTGTCTGTCTCTGTGATGCCCTGCGATGACCTGGCGGCTTGTCCAGGGTGTACCCCGCCTCTCGCCCATTGACTGCTGAGACCCTATAACGGACAAAGTGTTTGGAAGATGAATGAATGAAAGTTTCAAAAACAGAATGGGCACTGTGGCGCAGACTTTGCGCTGTCGGTTAATAATTTTAAATAAAGAATTGATCAAACATATTTCACCCTATCATAACTTGAATTGATGGTACCAGTATTATTTCTTTTTGGGGGAAATCATACGAATCAAGCGTTGCAGGCAGCTTCTGTCCTGTAATTATAACTAACTTTATGGTCCTTCCTGCCATTGATGTAGACTAATCACCATTAATAATAATTGATCACTTCAACACTTCGGGATGTTTCCATTCTGCTATAAACTTTCACCCATTGGCCACAAGGTGTCACCAAAGCCCCAAGTGGAGCAGCTCCTGAGTCCAATTAAATTAAACTTGAGCGGAGAACAAATATTAGAAACTCTATTTGAGTATTTCTGAATATTATCTAAAATATTATTGCGGACAAAAGTTGTTATTGGGTTCGGGATATTGATAAAAACTAACATTTTCAATTAAGTCTTAAAAAACAATAATAACTAATTTTCATTGAGTTTTTATTTGATGTTTTTCCCAACATGTTTTGAATGAAGAGATTTGGAGAGCGGCACAGCCGTGACAACATGATTCATAGAGCAAAACATACATTAAAGTTTATCCACACATTGTCATTTTAATTAGCTGCACTAACTAATTTACTAATCACAATGACGCTGCCCTTTTCGCATGAAGCTTCTCTCTGCTGGAGCTGGAAGGACAGATTTTATGTTTATTGATACCAAACTGTTGTCATAAATACGACTTTGTCTGTACAACACTCCATATCCTTATGTCACCAGTGATTGAAGATGAAACGGCCGGATTAAATGCGGCTTTTACATCAAGTGCTTTACATTATGCTTCTCATTACCCCCCCCCCCCCCCCAACCTTCCACACATAGTGCTAACAGGCTAAAGGGAGTAGCTGTGGTTCTGGAGCAAACTGCCAATCCTGAGATTAGTGGGCTTTACCAGTGAACTATGTGTAAAGGCCACGACTATCTGTTCACACGCCCACCGACGTGCTCACCGTGGCGCCATTGCTAAGTGTTGGAGTGATGAAAGTAAAGAGCAGCACATATGGTTAACATCATCCACAAAATACTTGTGGGACAAATCAGAAAATAAAAAAACTAGTATGACCAGAAAACAGCATAATAAACCATAAGAGTTAATACATTAAACTGTATGCCATCATAACAATCATGCATCATGTACTTGTACTATTTTGTAGACAGTGTAGCCCACATTCAAATATTTACAATAACTCCTGGTACAATAAATTAAGGTGAGCGGA
This sequence comes from Brachionichthys hirsutus, assembly GCF_040956055.1. Classification (NCBI taxonomy): domain Eukaryota; kingdom Metazoa; phylum Chordata; class Actinopteri; order Lophiiformes; family Brachionichthyidae; genus Brachionichthys; species Brachionichthys hirsutus. The sequence goes on along the minus strand of NC_090906.1, from coordinate 14,440,284 downwards.
CGTAGGCCTTCGTGTCATTTTCACAAGTTCAATGAAATTGAATGTTTGGTCCAAACAAGATTACAAAAAAGATGTAAATACCGCACCCCACCCAGGCATCCACAGCAGCCCGCACCCCACCCAGGCATCCACAGCAGCCCGCACCCCACCCAGGCATCCACAGCAGCCCGCACCCCACCCAGGCATCCACAGCAGCCCGCACCCCACCCAGGCATCCACAGCAGCCCGCACCCCACCCAGGCATCCACAGCAGCCCGCACCCCACCCAGGCATCCACAGGAGCCCGCACCCCACCCAGGCATCCACAGCAGCCCGCACCCCACCCAGGCATCCACAGCAGCCCGCACCCCACCCAGGCATCCACAGCAGCCCGCACCCCACCCAGGCATCCACAGCAGCCCGCACCCCACCCAGGCATCCACAGCAGCCCGCACCCCACCCAGGCATCCACAGCAGCCCGCACCCCACCCAGGCATCCACAGCAGCCCGCACCCCACCCAGGCATCCACAGCAGCCCGCACCCCACCCAGGCATCCACAGCAGCCCGCACCCCACCCAGGCATCCACAGCAGCCCGCACCCCACCCAGGCATCCACAGCAGCCCGCACCCCACCCAGGCATCCACAGGAGCCCGCACCCCACCCAGGCATCCACAGCAGCCCGCTCCACCCACATCACCCTGGGTTTGGGTGGAGCGGGCCGCAGCTGCTGCTGTGCAGTCGGTCTGAAGCCGAGGCTGCATCTGCTCATGAATAGCACCGTCTCATAAAATTTCATGAATTGAAAATTAAATCCAAAATTAAATTTATTTCATGTGGATACTGAAAAACATAATTTGTCTCTAACAAGAATGGATTTATGAGACAGAGGAACAAATTGGAGACCAATTTTGCGTTGCCACAGGAGATGTTCAGATAACAGTTTACAGTAGGACACAGGCTGTGGATTCAGTTGTGATCCTTCAAACCAAATAAAATCAGAGGTTTTGATTTTAAGTGAATGATCACAAAATCAATGTTTACTGATGAAAAATGCATTTCTTCATAGTAACTGAAAGTAATATTACTTTTTACCAGTAACGAGTAGTGTAACGAATTTTGAGTATTAATATTACTTTCTTTTTTTCAAAAGTAATATATTACTTTTTTCACTCTGACCGGATACAGAAACGATTCGTCCTCGTCCGTTTTTAAGGTCGGTGGCGTAAACTCGATCCGTTCCGTTTGGTGGTGTTTTGCTTCCCGCTACACGACGGAGACGGACTGTCTCTCCGTTAGAATCAAAACATTCAACTGCGGAAGCGTGTCGGTATGTCTCCGCCCTTCAGAGTGTAACCCGTTCAATGATTGGCTAACAACACGACCGACAGAAGCGACAGCCAATCAGATCGCTGGAAAGTCTACCGCTAGCTTGTTAGTAGCACTTGATTCTACTGTGCACACATTTAAGACTCTTTATATCCCTCTCAGCTATCCAACCATCCAACACCTTGACTTTAACTCATCACATGCAGAGAATAGTAAGCAGCTTACAGAGATACACACAGTTAGACCTGACTGCTCACCATCGGTATGTCTAAGTTCATTTTGCTATCTGGAATGTGTGTGGCGCTCGCTCTCAGGCAAAAAGAATCAACATCTTAGAGCATCTCTCAAAATTAAAAGCAGACATTTGTCTCCTACAAGAAACCCATTTACAAAAGTCAGAAGAGAAATTACTCACAGACACAAATTTCAGTCAAGTTTATTCTGCCTGCTATAACAGCAGACAAAGAGGAGTCTCTATATTAATACACAAGAGACTACTCTTCACGTTAAACAACACTGTAACGGATCCAGAGGGCCGATACATTATTATTCAGTAAATTATACACAATAGTGAATCTGTACGCTCCTAATAGTGATGATTCGGCCTTCTTCCACACATTGTTCTCCCAGCTACTCGAGCTAACAGCAGAATCAACTATCATCATCGGCGGAGACTTCAACACAGTTCTACATCCATCAGTAGATCGCTCCAGTACTACAGTACACACGAGGCGTTCACAATCAGCCAAAGTACTACTGGAATATATGGATGATTTTGGCCTTGGCGACGGCTGGAGATGAAAGAATCCAATGAAGAGGGAATACACGTTCTTTTCTTCTGTGCACCGTTCGTTCTCAAGAATTGATTATTTTCTCACAAATAATTCTGTGATTGAGAATATTTCTACTAAAATTAATCCAATAATTATCAGCGATCATGCTCCGGTCACGCTTACCTTACAAATCACAGCGACCTTTGAACCCCCGTCGACGTGGCGCTTTAACACCTCTTTGCTTAAAGATGCAGAATTTGATAGGGTCATAAGAGGAGAGTGGGCAGACTATCTGGAAATGAATGACTCTCCAAACTCATCTCCGTCTTTACTCTGGGAAGCAGGGAAAGCTGTAATCAGAGGTAAAATTATATCATATGCCTCTTACAAAAAAAAACAGGAACAGAAAATGGAAAAGGAAATAGAGGAGAAAATTAAACTATTAACAGATGCTTACGCAGCGAACTCAAGCAATCAAACGTGGACTGAACTACAAAACACAAAACTAAAACTAGATGATATATTATCAAAGAAAACAGAGTTCATATTACAACAACTGAGATACAACGACTTTGAATATAATAACAAATCAGGCAAGTTTCTGGCGAATCAACTCCAACGTAACAGAGAAAGATCTCTCATAACAGCAATGAAAGGGTTAAATGGTGAGTGCACGCAATCACCAGAAGAAATCAATCAGATATTTTACACGTTTTACCACAACTTGTATTCAGCAGCTAATAAACCCAACCCGGAGGATATTGAGGCATTTCTCAGTAATCTGAATATGCCTCAACTATCAACAGAGTATAAGAACATTCTGGAAGCTCCGCTGTCTATAAATGAACTCCACAGCGCCCCCTAGATAGTATGCCTAACGGCAAAGCACCAGGCCCGGACGGCTTCCCGGCTGAATTTATGAAGCATTTCTGGACCATGTTAGCGCCGTTATTCTTCAGATCAGTGACAGAAATGAAAAACAATGGTCATATACGACCCCACAGGAATACAACAATTAAACTTCTACTGAAGCCAGACAAAGACCCCACCCTCCCTTCAAGCTACCGACCTCTATCATTAATCAACGCCGACATCAAAATGATAGCAAAGGCACTCGCATCCAGGCTGGAGACAGTGATCCCGTCTGTAATTCACAGCGAACAAACAGGATTCATTAAAGGTAGACATTCCACCAACAATATTAGAAGACTGCTAAATCTGATCAGTATGTCGCAGCGACTTGGAAAAAAGGCAGTGGTTGTATCGCTGGACGCAGAAAAAGCCTTTGATAAAGTTAGCTGGTCCTTCCTCTTTGCCGTCCTACACAAGCTTGGGTTTGGAGAGTCATTTATTCACTGGGTGTCAGTATTATATAACTCTCCCAAAGCGACCGTAACCACCAACGGGATTACCTCACAGAGCTTCACCTTGCAGAGAGGTACCAGGCAGGGCTGCCCACTCTCTCCTTTATTATTTGCAATATTTATTGAACCCCTAGCAGCAGCAGTGCGGCAAAATACCAGGATTAAGGGAATCAACACTGCGGTGTCAGAACACAAAATCAATTTATATGCTGATGACATCTTGCTTTATTTACAAGAACCCTCGGATTCGCTGCAGGAAGTATTCAAGTTGATAGCTAAATTTTCACAACTTTCAGACTATTCCATCAATTGGACAAAATCAACATTACTTCCATTACAGAAAAGTCATGGAACCCTGCAGACCAGGACCCAAACTACTCCTTTCCTACGGGCAATTTAAAGTACCTGGGCATTAATATTTCACCTAAACTGTCTGAGTTAACCCGATTAAACTTCACCCCACTTCTGGATAAAATCAGCAGTGATCTGAAGCGTTGGAATAACCTCCCGATATCCCTTTTGGGAAGAATAGCCACCATCAAAATGAAAATTTTACCACAAATAAATTATTTATTTTCAATGATTCCGTTTAAACCAACTTCCAACTGCTTCCAGTCGTTGGATTCAGCCATCACCAAATTCTACTGGAAAAATAAAAAAGTAAGAATTAGTCTATCTACCCTTCAGAGGAGTAAATCTAAAGGAGGCCTGGAAGCCCCAAATTTTATGAATTATTACTTGGCTAACCAGCTACAATATCTTATTCTATGGATGCACCCGAATAGAGACTCTAATTACTGGTTAGAATTGGAACAGAAGGACTGCAAGGATATTAGACTCGCAGATCTCCCCTTCATCACAACAACCATTAAACGGCATAACTGTTTTAAAAACCCGATGATTTCTTCCACCTTGTCCGCCTGGTGGAAAGCGTTAGAAGTTACAAATTCTAAACTGGAACCCTGCATGTTCTCTCCAATCTGGAATAACCCTGACTTTCAGGCTAGCAATCAACCTTTCCATGTAGGTATGTGGGAACAGAAGGGAATCTCTCAACTCCATCATCTCTTTCATGACAATACTTTTATGTCATCTACAAAATTGTTCCAAAAATATGAACTCGGAAGCGGAAATTTCCTTTACTATCTTCAGGTAATGAATACAATTAAGAAAAGAATTCCAACGCTCCGGGGCCCGCCTCAGCCACCTGTGTTTGTTATGGAAGTCACAAAGATTTCCCCGACAGTTAAAAAGACCCTTTCTAAGATTTATAAACTCCTCTCAAGCACAGATACGTTACTTCTTCCCATCTCAAAATGGGAGACGGATCTGTCACTAACCTTAGATCATGACTTTTGGACACAAATCTGTGAAAATGTATTTAAAATGACAAAACACAGAAATCTTCAACTCATCCAGTATAAGATCCTTCATAGAACACACATTACTCAATATATGATGAAGAAAATGGGCTTCTCTGAATCTGACATCTGTTCTCAATGCTCCCAAAATACTGCTGACACTTATTTCCATGCCCTATGGTTGTGCTCACCCGTCCAGGATTTCTGGGTCGCAGTATCACATAGACTGTCGTCCATCTTAGATTGTACGTTCCCTTTATCTCCGATCACGTGTCTACTCGGTGACTTGGCAGAAATCGTTATTTCTAAGAAATATACGCACCCCACACTCGCAGCCCTCGCCATCGCCAAGGAAACAATCCTCGTTAACTGGAAAAATAAACAGTCTTTAAACATCAATCATTGGTTGAATCTCCTCATAGAACACATATCAATGGAGAAAATCTCTGCTTCCAAAAAAATAAATAAAAAACATTTGAAATATTTTACAGAAAGTTGGTCTCCTTTTATTAAATCATTAAATATAAATATTACAACCTGATTCTGCCTGCTAGCGAAAGCCACCACAACGATGTAAATGGTAATGCTGCTTGTTTCTGTTTTCTGTATCCAGGACCGAGTGGATCTCAGAAATACATCGCCACCCAGCCATTCTAACTTTCTATGTTTCAGCTCCAGTCTCCAGCTCAATGTTCTTCACACAAGGATGGTTGATCTCCGGGGCTGTTGCATGCTGGGCTAACTCTTCAGGGGCTGTCCCCGTGGCTTGATATGTGCAACCCGGCTCCTCTGGTCTCTGCTGGGTGGCGCATGCTTCTCGGGCGGCCGCCGGTGTTCCGCTAGGCTGCCATGCGGGGGTGCTGGCCTATGCGTTTGGGATGGCACTGAGCTGGCGCAGTCTGTCACTCCTCTGCTGGTAGTAGCGGCCGGGGTCCGGCTGGTGACCTGGCGTGGCCATGGCCCCCTCACCTCCCCTCCCTCCACCCTGACCTCTCTCCTCCACCCTCCCCGTCCCCTGCACGCCCTCTTCTCCTTGGTCTCGTCTCCTGTCCTGCCTCCCCCTCTCCCCTCTCCTTCGCCTCCCTTCCTCTCCCCTCGTGGTCTCCCCCTTCCCCTCTCTCCCCGCATCTCCTCTTCCGGCATCCTGCCTCCCGCCGGGGCCTCGCGGCTCCCTCCTTCCTGGGGGCTTGATTATGGGGGATGGGTGGGATGCGTCGGGGGCGGCGCTCGATCCAGGCCCTGTGCATGGTTGGGCCCTCTGACACATGTGGGTGGGATGGGTGAGGCTGGGGACTATGGTCGGGCTCCCTCCTCCCCCCGCCTGGTTGGCTGGGGCCTCATGTGCTGCGCCTCTTAACTCACCACCTTAGCACAACACATTTGTAAATATACACATAGGGATGCACCTGGGGGGCCTGGTGCTGGGGGGCGTTCACCGAGCGTCCCTCTGCAACCCCCCCCCCCCCCATTTTAATGCACCACATGGGGTTACGTGGGTGCTAGGCGGGGAGATAAGGGGGAGGGCGCAGGGCAGGAGTGCGCCGTTGCCCTCTTCCGCATCCCCCGTCTGGCCCCTCCTGCCCCAAATTTTAACGCACTACATACATGTGTATATAGCACCTGGGTGTCCACACATTCACGGTGTTGGGAGGGTTCCCCAGTCTGGGATCTGGGGAGCCATATAGACAGGGTATGGGGGGGGTTCACAATCAATTTATTTATTTTTGGCCTTGGCGCGGCATGTGGGGCCTTAGCGGGCTGGGCTTGGGGTGGGACGGTGGTCCGGCCTCCTGCTCCCTACTCTCCATCCCAGGGAATAATACTCTCCTCCCAAATGGCTGTATAGGGTCGGATAGGGCTGAAGCCCCTGCACTGTCTACTCCCGTTCCCCAGACGCTGGTTCGCTGGGTTGGGGGGTTGCCCGAGCTCGGCGGTGGGTTGGGTGGTGGGGGGGAGGGGTGCGGTGGGGGGGAGGGGGCGGGGGGGCGCGGGGGGTGGGGGTGGGGGGCGGTGGTGGGGGGTGGGGGGTGGGGGTGGCTGGGCCGTGGGGGGGGCTGGGGGACTGTGGGGGGTGTGTGGGATGGGTGGAGGGTGCTGGGCGGGTGGTTGGGGGGGGCGTGGTGTTGGGTGCTGGTGGGGCACCAGGCCGGCCCGCTGTGCCCCGTGCCGCTGCGCTGGCCTAGGTTTCGTCGGCTGTGTTGGTGTAAGTCGCCCCCGGGCCCTGGACTGGTTCTTCTGCGTGTGGTTCTGGTGGGGCCATGGTGGTCGTTCTTGGGTTGCTGTAGCTGCTTGGGGTGATCTGGGGGCTTATGTTGCCATTGTTGGGTCCGGGATGGCTGCCCCGTTCTTAGGTGGAGGTTTCACGCATGCCAGATCCACCACTCCAGCACCTATTAAAACTCGTTTAGAGAGTCAACCCCGCACACAGATCTCTGAGTTGGTGGAGGTTGCTGGGTTAGTGCTTGTGGCTCTCACTATGCTCTCTCTCTTTTTCCTCAGATCTGAGAACTTGGTGATCCATACTTTCCTCTAGAGGCTGATGTGAACCTGGTGTATTGGGACAACTCTTGGTGATGATTGGATGGAAGGGGTAGAATTAAGGGGCACAAATAAATCCATTGCACTTTCTTCTCAGAACACTGTGTATTTGTCACTTTTTGTTTGTTCATGTTGTATGTTCACTGCGGTGTGCACAGCCCTCTACGACGGTAAGCAGGTAATAAAATCAATAAAATAGGAATAGGCTAGGCTGCCAAGAGGGCAGGTGACGGTCACAATCACTATAAGAATAAAAATTGCATAGAACTCCAGCAGTGACTGACGTTATGTCCGTCACTGTGGAGCACGAATGCAGACAAGGTAAAAAAAAAAAAAAAGCTTGTTAGTAGCACTATCAATGCTATTTAGTATGAAATAATAAAACATATTCACATACGGATAATATAATATAACCAATAAACCGTTGGTTTAGTGTCAGCAGGCTTCTGCAGGGATTCGTGATGATCCTTTTAATCACGTGTTCTGGACGAGGGACGTGAAGAAACCAGGAAACCACAACGTTTAAATCGGTACGTAAGTAACAACCTGGAATAAAAAAGCATAAACTAGTCGCTGAGTTTAAGTGTTACCAAATGTTCGTTCTATGGTTAGTTAGACAGTCACCAGGATTACTTAGCAAAGACAAAGATTAAACTAGTGAGAAATACAATCTAAAAGACACAATTAGTGCACTTTATCCACAGAATATGGGTCTAATTTATACTGAAATATATATTTATGTCACGGCCGAAGGCAGGTAAGAACCCAATTGCGAGGCGGTTGAGTGGGAATACCAAAACAGCTTTTATTGTCGGTTAGGACGGTCAGGCAGACCCGAGGGGGCAGGCAGAGGGAAGGTCCAAGAGGCAGGCAGGGGTCACAAACCAGGAAATCCAGACAGACAGACAGACAGATCCCAAGGGGCAGGCAGAAGGAAGGTCCAAGAGGCAGGCAGGGGTCACAAACCAGGAAATCCAGACAGACAGGCAGACAGATCCCAAGGGGCAGGCAGAAGGAAGGTCCAAGAGGCAGGCAGGGGTCACAAACCAGGAAATCCAGACAGACAGACAGACAGATCCCAAGGGGCAGGCGACGAGACAGGGTCCGGGAAGCAGGCAGGGTCAGTACACGGGAGGCCGGTTTGAAGTGCTGACAATCTGGCAGGGGTGTGGTGACTGAGTAGAGTCTATGTAGTGTCCGGGCTGATTGCTGATGTGATGCAGGTGATGATGGGAACACAGATGCAGATTACAAGATGGCGGCGCCCGTGCGTGCAGCGGCTCCATGCTCCCCGGTCTGGTGCTTAGTTTTTCTTTATTTTTTAGTACTTTTTACAGATTTCTGCGAGGCGACTCTAACATACAGTCGGCAGGATTTACTGGACATCGGCCTGAGGCTCAACATTACCGTTAACTCGGAATACCAACGCTCACACGGAATCCCGCAGGACATAGCGAGGCTACCGGGATCTCCGTGGATGTTGAGCCCGCCTAGCAAGCGACGGAGACGGCGGAGGCACAGGAAGCAGAAGCGAGGATGCCGGTCGGGCCTAAAGGTTAGGCTACAAAAACAACCACTCAGACCAACGCTCCCGAGCCTCTTCCTGACCAACGCCAGATCCATCACTCACAAAATGGACGAACTGGATTTACAACTCGCGACAAACAGCTTCGTCCAGGACTGCAACGTTATGTTCATCACGGAGACGTGGCTACAACCGCTGATCCCCGACGCTGCAGTCCAGCTAGCGGACCGGACGCTACACCGGCACGACAGAACGGGAGACTCTGGTGAGAGCAGAGGGGGGGGCTGTGTGTTTACGTGCACAACGGGTGGTGTTGTAACAGCAGGACCGTTGAGACCCATTGCTGCCCTAATATCGAGGTTCTGGCAGTCTCGTGCAGGCCTTTTTATCTACCAAGGGAGCTAACGGTTGTCATCGTGATAGCTGTTTACATCCCGCCCGATGCTAACGTTAGCATAGCCCTCGGCCTGCTGCGTGCGAGTGTAAACAAGCACCAGCTCGCTCACCCCGACGGAGTCCTGATCGTTGCCGGTGACTTCAATCAAGCATGTTTAAAGACTGTTCTGCCAAAGTTCGTCCAGAACGTGAAGTGTCCCACCAGAGGGGACAAAATCCTGGATCGTATTTATTGTAACATTAAACACGCTTACAAGGACGCCCCCCTCCCCCACCTGGCTGGATCAGACCATCTCTGCCTGCGCCTCACCCCCGCTTACACCCCCCTCCGGAGGAGAACAAAGCCACAAATAAAGACAATAACAACGTGGCCTGAGGACGCTCTCCCTCAGCTACAGGACTGTTTCTCCAACACTCACTGGGACATTTTCGACAGCGACAACCTGCAGGAATATACAGACACCGTACTTTCCTACATCAAGAACTGTAAACGGATCCGGGTTTTCCCCAACCAGAAACCTTGGATGACCAGTGAAGTGCAGGGACTCCTCAGACTCCGCAACACCGCCTTCAGGTCTGGCAACAAGACCCTCTACAGCAGGGGTCCCCAAACTTTTTCCTGTGAGGGCCACATCACTTTTCCCTTCTCTGATGGAGGGCCAAGGCCAGTTTGTACAGGAAAATTGTGATGATGGCAGGGGGGCCTAAACATTCAGGGGCCGAATGTGGAGGCAGGCTGTAGTTTAGGGTTCATCTCACCATCACAACTACACACAGTGACATGAACGGAGTGTCACACACGCAATGCCTCTCACACCCAAACTCAGTCTCTCTCCAGCACTATCAGGAAGTGCAGAGGGGAAGAACGACTGGATCAATCAGCTGATCCAATACAGCTGCAGAGGAGCAAACAACAAACCTCAGATTATTGTAAAACACCTGAATGCCGCACGCCTTGGTTTCGAACCCAGGATCTTCTAGCAGGGAGTCGAGCGCACTACCCACTACACCACCTAGATGTTACCCCACCAGACATTAGGATACATAGACAGTAGCATTGTTGACTTTAGACCAGAGGCACTGGTTTAGAATCCAGTACAACGTCACCTGGTCTGAGACACGCCCACTCCACATAACACAAAAGGAAAAAGCACAACATAACAACACAACAACACAGCAACACAGAACAACATAACAACACAACAACACAGCAACACAGAACAACATAACAACACGCTGTGGTCTGAGATGTCAACTTATTATTTGACAGGTACGACTTTAGTAATACCTAAAGTTTCCTCACCTATACGGTGGCGTAGTCGGTAGGGTTACCGGTCTACTGCCAGAGAAAGTGGGTTCGCATCCAACTGTGGGGGTGGAGTAGGGGTGGCAGGGTAGGCCCGGGGCCTTACCTGGGCGGAGTGAACTGGACCACTGGTCCACTCCAGAAGATTGCCGGCTGAGGTGATCTTCTGAGGAGGAGGATGGACAGGTTTGTCCATCCTCCTCTTTGAAGTGTCCTGTTCAACTTTGTTCATTTCTCTTTTCACCAAACCCCCAAATCTATAACTTTCAGATGTAACAGCATCAAAATATGAATTCGAAGGACAGTTCATTCAAAGTTTCATTTTACACAAATGCTTTGAGCCTAAAAAACAAAGGAACCAGTACCTCAGTTTTATTTAGGAAGTTCTCGGTCATCCAGGAGTTAATGTCCTTAAGGCACGTCTGAAGTCTAACCAACTGATCAACTTTGTCTGGCTGAACTGACAGGTACAATTGTGTATCGTCTGCATAGCAGTGGAAATTTATGCTATGTTTCTTAATAATGTTACCGAACGGAAGCATATACAGCGTGAACAGAATAGGTCCAAGCACTGAACCCTGTGGAACTCCATATTTAACTTCAGTGTACGTAGAAGATTCATCATGAACACGTACAAACTGGAATCTATCAGATAAATATGATCTAGACCAGTTCAATGCAGATCCTCTAACACCAACAGATTGTTCCAGCCTCTGTAACAGAATCTGATGATCTATTGTGTCAAAGGCTGCACTGAGATCTAATAAAATAAGCACGGAGACAAGTCCATTATCAGACGCTATTAAAGGTCATTGGTGACTTTAACTAATGCTGTCTCTGTGCTATGATGAGCTCTGAAACACGACTGGAAAACCTCAAATAACTGATTGTCTTGTAAGAATTCACACAGCTGACTGGAAACTGCTTTCTCTAGAAGCTTTGACAGGAATGGAAGGTTTGAAATTGGCCGATAGTTAGCCAAGATATCAGGATCCAATGTTGGTTTTTTGAGAAGCGGTTTAATGACTGCTGTTTTAAAAGACTTGGGTACATAGCCTGTGAGTAAAGATAGATTAATTGTATTTAGCAAAGCAATACTAATTGAGGGGAAGACTTCTTTAAGTAGCTTAGTTGGGACCGGGTCTAAGAGACAAGTGCACGGTTTAGATGAGGCAATAGCTGCACTCATTTGCTGCAGGTTAATGGGGGTGAAGCTATCCAAGTAACTCTCAAGAGTAACAGTCGTATCTCTACTTCCATCACTCAGGGAGGGGTCAATGCCACACGAAGGCAGACGCTGATGAATGACGTCCCTAATAGATTCGATTTTGGTACTGAAGAAGTTCATGAAATCTTCACTACTGAGACCTGTCGGAACAGAAGGGTCAACAGAGCTGGAACTTTGTGTTAGCCTAGCTACGGTGTTAGAGAGAAACCTTGGATTAGATTTGTTCTCTTCTATTAGATGAGTAATATGCTGCTCTAGCTTTGTGTTAGCCTAGCTACGGTGTCAGAGAGAAACCTTGGATTAGATTTGTTCTCTTCTATTAGAGATGAGTAATATGCTGCTCTGGCTTTGTGTTAGCCTAGCTACGGTGTTAGAGAGAAACCTTGGATTAGATTTGTTCTCTTCTATTAGAGATGAGTAATATGCTGCTCTAGCTTTGTGTTAGCCTAGCTACGGTGTCAAAGAGAAACCTTGGATTAGATTTGTTCTCTTCTATTAGAGATGAGTAATATGCTGCTCTAGCTTTGTGTTAGCCTAGCTACGGTGTCAGAGAGAAACCTTGGATTAGATTTGTTCTCTTCTATTAGAGATTAGTAATATGCTGCTCTAGCTTTGTGTTAGCCTAGCTACGGTGTCAGAGAGAAACCTTGGATTAGATTTGTTCTCTTCTATTAGAGATGAGTAATATGCTGCTCTAGCTTTGTGTTAGCCTAGCTACGGTGTCAGAGAGAAACCTTGGATTAGATTTGTTCTCTTCTATTAGATGAGTAATATGCTGCTCTAGCTTTGTGTTAGCCTAGCTACGGTGTCAAAGAGAAACCTTGGTTTAGATTTGTTCTCTTCTATTAGAGATGAGTAATATGCTGCTCTAGCTTTGTGTTAGCCTAGCTACGGTGTCAGAGAGAAACCTTCGATTAGATTTGTTCTCTTCTATTAGAGATGAGTAATATGCTCCTCTTGCCTTGCGGAGCGTCTTCCTGTACATTTTGAGGCTGTTTTTCCAGATTAAACAGGACTCCTCCAATTTAGTTGAGCGCCACCTTCTCTCCAGTCTTCTGGCTGTTTGCTTTAACAATCTAATTTCAGAATTGAACCACGGAGCTTTCCTTTTTGGTTTTAGTTTTTTAATTCTTAAGGGGGCGATGGAGTCAAGCGTTGTGCGCATCAAGTCCCCAGCACCACCTACAGGATGATCTATGTGGGAGGGGCTAAAGTTACCACACGACTCCCCAGTAGACTAGCAAACTAGCTTATCATCATCATCCCGGGTGGATTAACCAAAGAACTCCAACCGTTCAACGTTAAACTGCGAGCTGCGTGGGAGCGCTGGACGACAGACGGAGAACACAGTTTCACTCAAGAGTGGAAGGCAGCGCAGCGCCACAGTTTGTAAATGGAGGGTAGCTGCTAGGGCTAACTGTCTGCTAGCATTGTTGTTCGAGCCTTCGCAAAAGCCGGCATCATTTCCGAGGCGCCGCACGGCACGGAAAGTGACTCTGACAGTGAAGAAAGAGGCCGGCATGTTTGACGGAGATCTAGCGCAGCTGTTCAATACAGAAACAGAGGATGAGGACTTTGATGGGTTTGATTAATGACGATTAAAAAAAGATGTGTACCAAACTCAGTTTTCCTCCTGCTCTATTTTGCGCACCTATCATGCCCGCACCTTTTGAGCCAGCACGCCCTATGTATGTTTAAAATACAGAAAAAGCAGCCGTTAATGAGACAGCGCCTAATCACCAGGTGCGCCTTATGGTCGTGAAAATACGGTAGTTCCTAAACTGCACTTTCTAAACGCCTTCTCTCCCTCCGATTGTTGCAGGGGTCAGCGTCCAACAAAGGTTTGCAGATGAAATGGACTAATTGTGTCGTTGTGGCCCTGTCCCAGTTTGAGAGCCAGAGTTTGAACTCTCTTCTGGTTCAAGGTGGAAGACATTTCATTTGACAAGGAGGTAATGAACCCGTGCAGCCATTATCTCAGATAACCCATTTGAGAGACTGGTGGAGCGCTGATGAGATTTCTATTAAGCATAGTTGGCTGATTTCTCTATTTTGTTCAGTGGCAGAAAAGCCCTTTTTACACGTTGCCAATTTACTTTGAACTCTCAGAGTTGCCAAGGATCATTATATCAAGGAGCTTCAAACGCTCACCCTTTACTTAATGATTCAAAGGCAACAACAGCCGACTGCGAGCTAAGAACCTCTGATGCATACTCAAGACACAGAGACAAACGCTCGACACACTCCTCGTTCCTCTGTGTGAGTCGGAGCAGGATTCTGCTCGCAGGAGGAACCTTTTGAATTTCGGAGAACTTTTCTGGTTTTAAAATCCATTCTGTTTCAGACTCGGTCATTAAATGCCAACTTTACCTCAGTTTCCAAACAAGAACCACAATCAATAACATCTAGCATAGTATAATTAATGTGTAATAACAATCAGAGATTATGTTTAGTGGTAATAACATGATATCAGAGGTGCGTGTTTGATATCATCACCCTCAGATTTATAATCTGGCCTCTGCGCTTTGCTTACTCTGTAAGTGAAGCAACACAATGAATGCAGTGACTCGAAATGAGATAACACACAAAAAGCAACGCGCTGAATTCTGAATGGAAATCAAAGCCCGTCTGTAAATAACGCACGGCTCTGATCTAGCTCTCGCAGTAATGCAGAGTGTAATGCATTATTAATCGGCACTTCAAAATAGGCTAATCAATTCATTATGAGTTTACGTGATTAGTTAACACTTTTAGTGGATCGACACACGCACAGTTGATTCATGCATTTATTTAGCTGGAATCCATACAGTCCATTATGCACAGACCGGGAAAGAGCCGCGCATCGATGAGCCTCGAGGGGAGCAGAACCACAACAGAAAGCAGACTCCAGAGTCCAGGTGAAACCGCTGCAAACTGCAAGGTGCTTCTGCGTGAACGTTTATGCAGGATATGCAAATGAGGGGACGAATGAGAGGGTCACCGACCGAACGCCACGACACTCACAAGCCTCTGAAGAATAACCAGAATGCCACTACAAATCTGGTGTTTGTGAAGAAGTCTGCATCTGATCAGCCGGTTCAATCCCTGCATTGGATCTGTGGCTCGGGAGGCTTCGCAGCACGAATGCTCAAATTATGAAATGGTAAAATCTGAAGCCATGTGTGCCCCAATTAGTATTTATCAGCTCCTGAATGCACGTCAGTCTTTATTTGTTCCTTGCCTCCTTGTATATGCATGATATGAATAATGCTGTGTATGCTAATCAGCTGACGGACCGAGAGCAGCATCTCAAAGCATCCTTCTGGAAAATCAATCGTCTGTGTGCAGCCTCCTGAGCATCCACAGCGGCGCTCACCACACCCTGCTGGACTGGGCTCTGATTAGCAGCATCCCTCCTCCCCTCACAGATGCTTTGTGCCTGATTTTAACCAACTGCTTTACATTAGCTAGCCCTTCCTTCCTCTCGGTGGCCTTGCCTCTGCTTGCTCTCTGGCTTTGGCAGACCAGTGCAGAAAAAAAGAAAAGAATTCAGGGAACACATCTATCAGAAAGCAGCCGGCCAGGCGCCGGCGCTCTGAGCCAAGACAGAAATATTGACAAAATGTCTGCTGGCCATCTTATTATCTTGCTCAGGGTTGCAGTTGGTAAAATGCTGGAGGCAGCGGCGCTGAAGAGGGTGGAAATAAGTCAGTGTTTGCAGAGCTGGAAAACATGGACACTCTGTTGTTGATATGATTATTCGAGCTGGAAGCAGAACCCAAACTAGAATGGATCCGATAAGAATTGATTCGCCCACGACTGTTCAGCTCACGGTGCGAGTTGATGGGATATTGCTGTGGGGAAATGGGCCAGACGCCAGTTGCTCTTCTGAGAATACAGTGTCCGAGACACGTAATGAAATGAGCCACGATCTCATTGGTGGTGGAGGGGTGAGGGGCGGAGCTGAAACAGGAATCTGTTGGACACTGAGGACGGAGCGGCGCAGTGGAAAGGAAGCAGAAGGTGAGGAAAGCATCGCATGCAACACGATGACCTGAAGCATGAAGACACGCGGACACTGCGTCATCCGAGGACGGGACAAAGGGGAACTGACCTCTATTATGACTCGTTCTATTTAACTTTCCATCATCCTTTCATTTCTTTCATGAGCAGCGCCTCTTTTCAGACACTTGGCGGATGCTGGTGAAGATGTCTTCTTGTCACATTTTGGGTTTCAGCAACACGGCGCAGAGCGACATGAGTCAGTGGGACTGGCGACTCATCTGGGCCAATGAGGGGCCAGAGTTTTAAGCATGTCACCACCTGATTGATCTCAGCTGTAACAATATTTAGACTTGGTTAGCAGTTATTATTTACAATCACCCAATGTAAATAATCAATGACATCTAATCAACACGTGATGACGACTTTAAGAGGACGTTTGCTGCGCCCGACTTTAGAGCTGTATACAAAGCGTTCTCGGTCTGACTGTCGGGCGAATCATCAGACATCGTTTCTGGGTGCATCATCACAATGACCCTGGAGAGCCGCGGAGATTCCCTTCACACTAACAGAACTCTGGCCAGTGGTATTCACATCGAATGAAACAAAATGTTCCTTTCTCTAGCACATTACGTTTACTAATAGAAACGAGAGAGAGACATCGGAGGTGCAAAAGGTCAAATTAACATCCGGTGGTGACCACTTAGAATGGGTCTCTCACCCAAGAGGCTCATGGGTAATGGGCGTGGTGTTGCGCCCATAATGTTTTGGCGCTCCGTTTGCATTCAGTCTGTCGTTGGGATCTGAACAGTAAAGAGCTAATCCACCTCCGTCTCTGAGTCGTTCCTCATCCTGCCACATTGGTGACCCCGAATTGAACATGTTTGAAGAAGCAGAAGGCAACGTTTCCTCGTCGGCCATGTCGCCCCGACTCGCACAACCGTCCGGTTTCACCGCGTCTGTGAAACTCCCGGAGTTCTGGCACAACGACCCGGCTCCGTGGTTCCAGCATGTCGAGGTGCTTTTCCACCTTCGAGGAATCACCAAGGACGACTCAAGGTACCCCCTGGTGGTCGCGGCCCTGGACCAGCAGTCCACACGCCGCGCTCAAACAGCTCCTGCTCCGGCGGTTCAATCTGTCCGCCGCGGAGAGAGCGGACAGACTCCTGTCTCTGCCCGGATTGGGCGACGGTTCAGCGGTCGACCTTATGGACAATATGCTGTCGCTGTTGGGCTCGGATGAAGGCGGCTTCATTTTCCCACAAATAAGTGTGAACTTGTGTGCACTGTCGTTGTGTCCTTAGGCAAGGCACTTCACCCACATTGCCCGGGCGACCAGCAGCAGACTACAGTTGAAGTGTAACTGCTGTAAACCAATTCTACCTTCGGGTACAAATAAAGTCACCGTTTTACCTTTGTGGCTGTAGGTTTGAGTGGGACTTCGTTACAGCCTCCACGACTGTTCCCATCATCGGTGCAGATTTTCTGTGTGCAAATGGTTTACTGGTTGATGTTGCTAATAGACGATTGATGCTGTGTCTTTTGCAACTTTTCCATGTCTGACAGGGGGATCTGGGCCGCTGATGCATGCGAGTTTTTCAACATCGGGCGGTTCGTTTCTGCGGTTACTGGCAGATTTTCCGTCGTTGACCACGCCGGCCTTTTCTACCGCGGTTGCTAAGCACGGGGTAGAGCGCTTCATTCCCACTGCAGGTCCACCGGTCTTTGCACGCGCACGGCGCCTTGACACGGTCAAGTTGACTTCGGCGAGGGAAGAGTTTGCTACTATGGAGCGTCTGGGCATCGTGAGGCGTTCGAACAGTCCTTGGGCATCGCTGCTCCACATGGTACCCAAAGCGGATGGGTTGTGGCGGCGATTCTCGCCGCTTAAACAATAATACCACGCATGACCGCTATCCCATTCGGCATATCCAGGATATCCACCCCAGCGAACACTTCCCCAAATAGCAAAAGTCACTGGTCAGTAAGACGATTCACATTTACTTGAATTAAAGGCTTTATTTCATTTATTGCTGCCCTTTGTTGTTACTATGCCATGTCAGATTTCACACAGTTCAGCTGCCCTGGGGTAGATACAGTTACCCTGGGGCAGATACAGCTGCCCTGGGGTAGATACAGCTTCCCTGGGGTAGATACAGTTACCCTGGGGCAGATACAGCTGCCCTGGGGTAGATACAGCTTCCCTGGGGTAGATACAGTTACCCTGGGGCAGATACAGCTGCCCTGGGGTAGATACAGTTACCCAGGGGCAGATACAGTTACCCTGGGGCAGATACAGCTGCCCTGGGGTAGATACAGCTTCCCTGGGGTAGATACAGTTACCCTGGGGTAGATACAGCTTCCCTGGGGCAGATAGTTACCCTGGGGCAGATACAGTTACCCTGGGGTAGATACAGCTTCCCTGGGGTAGATACAGTTACCCAGGGGCAGATACAGTTACCCTGGGGTAGATACAGCTTCCCTGGGGCAGATACAGTTACCCTGGGGCAGATACAGCTGCCCTGGGGTAGATACAGTTACCCAGGGGCAGATACAGTTACCCTGGGGTAGATACAGCTTCTGTGAGGGTCATGTGGCTGTACTGGCTGATTGGCCTACGACCCACACCTGGTTGCTGCCTCTCAGCCCAGACACACCTGAGGCTGATTACGACCGGCCTTCATAAGCCCTGCTCCGCCCGCTGTTCCTAGTCGGACTATTTTTCATGGATCGTGTCCCTGCTTACAGAACGTCTTTCTGCCGCTCCTCATCCCTGGGATCTGCCTTTGTTAGAGTTTGTATTTTGAGCTTGCTTATTTGCTTTGTTCTTTTGGCTGTGTCTTTTTGTTTAACCAGATATTTTCGTTGGGCTCCAGCCACCCCGTAACCCGTGCGCAGCTCCGGGATAGTGACTCAACTGATGAACATTCCAGTAAAGCTTATAGTCACGTTTGTACTGTCTCCGTCCTCTGTTTCTTGGGGTCCTCTCGCACCAGTCCGTAACAGTAATAGTCCGACCACAGTAACATGGACCCCGCAGAGACGGAACGGGTACGTCAAGCCCTTTCTAGCCAGGGCCTCCTAGTCCGGCAGCACGATGCCTCCCTCAGGGGTCTCGCTGACGCCCTGGACCAGCTCAGCTCTACCGTGGCGCAAATGGACGGCCGAGTTGAACGCATTGCCGGGGCCGCGGCGGGGATCCCTCCACCCACCTTCTCCCGCGAGCCGCATATCCCCACGCCGGAGAGATACGCCGGGGAACCGGGGAGGTGCGCGCAGTTCCTGCTGCAGTGTTCCTTGATTTTTGATCACCAGCCGGCAACTTACAGCACCCAGAGCGCCAAGATCGCCTTCCTGATAAGTCTCCTCTCTGACCGGGCCGCCGCCTGGGCGCTCGCCGCCCATTCCAGCGGGGCGGCCTTCCTGGACTCGTACCCGCTATTCGTGGCCGAGATGCGGAAGGTATTCGACCACCGCGTCTGCAGCAGGGACGCCGGCAGCCGCCTCCTTTCCCTTCGACAGGGCTCCGCCACCGTCGCCCATTTTTCGGTAGACTTCCGTATCACAGCGGCAGAGAGCGGGTGGGGACAGACTGCACTCCAGTCAGTTTTTTTAAGGTGCCTAAACGACGATGTCAGAGACGAGTTGGCGGCACGGGACGAGGCCAGGTCACTGGAGGAACTGGTGGCGCTCGCTATCCGTCTGGACGACCGCCTCAGAGAGAGACGCCGTGAGCGCGCTGAGACCCGGGGAGTCCGTGGATCCATGGGCCCCCGGCCATTACGGAGGCCCGACTTGGGTGCCTTCGTCCCCCCGGAACCGGCTGCTGCCACCGCTTCTCCCGGTTCTGGTGAGGAGCCAATGCAGCTGGGGAGAACCAGCCTCTCCAGGGTGGAGCGTCAGCGTCGCCTTCAGCAGCACCTGTGCCTCTACTGTGGTGAACAGGGTCACTACCTCGCCTCCTGCCCCATACGGCCCAGAAGCGCCACTCCGCCAGCCGGGGGACGGGCCCTTCTGAACCGGGCAGCGTCCTCCCTCCACACAGTCAGCGGGGTTACAATTCGAGGTACGATCCGTTTTCTGCAAGATTCTGTTCCGGTGCACGTTCTGATCGACAGCGGATCAGACGATAACTTTGTGGACTCTGAACTCTGTACCCAAGCCGGCATCCCGCTGGTGACGCTTGCTAGTTCCATGGACGTCTTGGCGTTGGATGGGAAGCGCCTATCCAAGGTCACACACCGCACGGCCCCTGTCACCCTCCAGTTGTCAGGAAACCACGCTGAGGTCCTTTCTTTTTATGTTTTCTCGTCACCCTCTGCTCCGTTGGTGCTCGGACTCCCCTGGTTACAGATGCACAATCCCCACATAGACTGGTCCACCGGGTCGGTAGCCAATTGGAGCGTTTATTGCCACTCTAACTGTCTCCGGTCAGCTATCCCTCACTCCGGTCACACCCCTCCGTCCACTCCGCCACCGGCCGACTTATCCAATGTTCCGACGGTGTATCATGTCCTCCGTGAGGCTTTTAGCAAGACCCGCGCTCTGGAACTACCGCCTCACCGACCCTATGATTGTGCTATCGATCTGCTCCCTGGCTCACCTCTCCCTTCGCAGAGGCTGTTTAATATCTCCAAGCCAGAGAGGGAGGCCATGGAGACGTACATAACCGACTCCGTGGCGGCAGGCATCATCCGTCCGTCCTCCTCTCCGGTCGGGGCGGGGTTTTTCTTTGTCGAGAAGAAGGACAAGAGCTTGCGCCCCTGTATCGATTACCGTGGCCTCAACGCTATCACCGTGCGCAACAAATACCCCCTTCCTCTCATAGACTCGGCGTTCGGGTCGCTTAGTCAGGCCACCATTTTCACTAAGCTCGACCTCCGAAATGCCTACCACCTCGTCCGTGTCCGCGAGGGGGACGAGTGGAAGACGGCGTTTAACACACCTCTCGGTCACTTCGAGTATTTGGTTATGCCGTTCGGGCTCACCAACGCACCGGCGGTTTTTCAAGCCTTAGTGAACGACGTGCTGAGGGATATGCTAAATCGGTTTGTTTTTGTGTACCTCGACGACATTCTGATCTTCTCCCGCAACCTGGACGAACACGTCCAGCAGGTGAAGTTGGTCATCCAACGGTTGCCAGAAAACAAGCTGTTTATCAAGGCCGAGAAGTGTGAGTTCCACACCACCTCTGTACGGTTTTTGGGTTTTGTGGTAGAACAGGGACAGATCAAGGCGGATCCGGCTAAGGTCCGAGCTGTGGCAGAGTGGCCAGTCCCTGA
Source organism: Brachionichthys hirsutus (assembly GCF_040956055.1). NCBI lineage: Eukaryota > Metazoa > Chordata > Actinopteri > Lophiiformes > Brachionichthyidae > Brachionichthys > Brachionichthys hirsutus. The sequence goes on along the minus strand of NC_090906.1, from coordinate 14,419,223 downwards.
TTCCCGCAAGCAGTTGCAACGGTTCCTCGGTTTCGCCAATTTCTACCGCCGTTTCATCAGGGACTACAGCAAGGTCGCCTCCCCCTTGACTCGGCTCACATCCCCTAAGACACCGTTTGAGTGGTCCACTGCCGCCGCCGCCGCGTTTAGCCGTTTGAAGGCCCTGTTCACGTCGGCCCCCGTACTTATTCACCCTGACCCGGCCCTTCAGTTTATCGTGGAGGTGGATGCTTCCGACACTGGGGTGGGGGCCGTGCTCTCGCAACGGAACCCGAAGGATTCCAAGGTGCATCCCTGTGCGTTTTTCTCCCGACGCCTATCGCCTGCAGAACGGAACTATGACGTGGGCAACCGGGAGCTGCTGGCTGTGGTTCTGGCGCTCCAAGAATGGAGGCATTGGTTGGAAGGCGCAGTACAACCTTTTGTGGTGTGGACGGACCACAAGAACCTGTCCTACCTCCGCTCGGCGCGCCGCCACAACTCCCGCCAGGCTCGGTGGGCGTTGTTCCTGGGACGGTTCCAGTACACGCTCACCTACCGCCCTGGTTCCAGGAACACCAAGCCGGATGCGCTTTCCCGGCAATTCGCCCCCATGATGGAGGAGGGGGTGGTGGAAGCCATCGTTCCCCCATCTTGTGTCGTGGGCGCCGCTCGCTGGGAGGTGGAGCGGACCGTCCAGGAGGCCCAGGGTGATCGACCGGTGCCAGGCGATTGCCCCCCCGATCGGATGTTCGTCCCACCAGCAGCTCGTCCGGAGGTGCTACAGTGGGGGCATGCCTCCAGGGTAGCCTGCCATCCTGGAGTCAACCGCACGCTGGCGCTGCTGCGCCGGAGCTTTTGGTGGCCATCCATCGCCGCCGACACCCGGGCCTTCGTCTCCGCATGCGCGGTTTGTGCCCGCAGCAAGGCTTCGCATCGGTTGCCGTCTGGACTTCTCCAGCCGCTGCCCATACCCGGACGCCCCTGGTCCCACATAGCCCTGGATTTCGTCACCGGCCTTCCCCCTTCCGGTGGTAACACTGTCGTGTTGACTGTTGTGGACCGGTTCTCCAAGGCAGTCCACTTCGTTCCTCTGCCGAAGCTCCCGTCTGCCTTGGAAACCGCACAACTCATCACACAGCATGTATTCCGGCTCCACGGTATCCCCCTGGACATTGTGTCGGACCGGGGCCCCCAGTTCATCTCCCAGGTCTGGAAGGCGTTCTGCCGTGAGCTGGGTGCTGCGGTCAGCCTGACGTCAGGGTACCATCCCCAGTCCAATGGCCAGACGGAGAGGGCGAACCAGGACCTTGAGGCGGCTCTCCGTTGCGTCTGTTACCAACGACCTTCGTCCTGGGCCGCCCAGCTGCCCTGGGTGGAGTACGCTCACAATTCGCTGGTGAGCTCTGCTACGGGGGTGTCGCCGTTTGAGGCGTCGTTGGGGTTCCAACCACCCCTGTTCCCGGCCCAGGAGGGTGAGGTGGCAGTTCCTTCTGTCCAGGACCACTTGCAGCGGGCCCGCCAGGCCTGGCGGGACACCAGGGAGGCCCTGACCCGCACCGCGGCCCGGAATCGGCAGTTGGCGGATCGTCGTCGTGCTCCAGCTCCCCCGTACCAACCGGGCCAGAAGGTCTGGCTCTCCTCCAAGGATCTCCCGCTGCAGGCGGTCAGCAGGAAGCTGGCCCCGCGCTACATCGGCCCCTACGAGGTGGAGCGCATCATCAACCCCAGCGCCGTCCGCCTCAAGCTGCCGCCCGCGCTGAAGGTGCATCCTGTCTTCCACGTCTCCTTGCTGAAGCCGGTTGCCTCCAGCGATCTGTGCCCTCCGGCCGACCCCCCTCCGCTCCCGCGTCTTGTCGACGGCCATCCGGCTTATACTGTCCGGCGGTTGCTGGACGTTCGCCGGCGGGGTCGGGGTTTCCAGTACCTCGTGGACTGGGAAGGGTATGGGCCTGAGGAGCGGTCGTGGGTTGCCCCGTCCTTGATTCTGGACCCCGACCTGTTGGTTGACTTTTATCGGGACTTCCCGGACAAGCCTGGTCGGCCGCCGGGTGGCGTCCGTTGAGGGGGGGGTACTGTGAGGGTCATGTGGCTGTACTGGCTGATTGGCCTACGACTCACACCTGGTTGCTGCCTCTCAGCCCAGACACACCTGAGGCTGATTACGACCGGCCTTCATAAGCCCTGCTCCGCCCGCTGTTCCTAGTCGGACTATTTTTCATGGATCGCGTCCCTGCGTACAGAACGTCTTTCTGCCGCTCCTCATCCCTGGGATCTGCCTTTGTTAGAGTTTGTATTTTGAGCTTGCTTATTTGCTTTGTTCTTTTGGCTGTGTCTTTTTGTTTAACCAGATATTTTCGTTGGGCTCCAGCCACCCCGTAACCCGTGCGCAGCTCCGGGATAGTGACTCAACTGATGAACATTCCAGTAAAGCTTATAGTCACGTTTGTACTGTCTCCGTCCTCTGTTTCTTGGGGTCCTCTCGCACCAGTCCGTAACAGCTTCCCTGGGGCAGATACAGCTGCCCTGGGGTAGATAAAGTTACCCTGGGGCAGATACACTTGCCCTGGGGCAGATACAGTTACCCTGGGGCAGACTAACCGGAGCGAGGCTGCCAATTTGTGCCATCGGCCCTCCTGACCACCACCGACATTCACACAGGCAATGTGGGCGAAGTGTCTTGCCCAAGGACACAACAACAGTGTGCCGGAGCCACACATGCCGGAGCTGGGAATCAAACCGCCAACCTCTCGATCATAGGACGACCCGCTCAACCACCTGTGCCACCGTCGCCCCATTAAGGAGTATTTTATAAGTAGAATTTGTTTGTTGTCCTTCATCACCTCAGGACATTAATTACGGATCCATCTCCTAAAATAATTGCATAGAGACATACAGTAATACTTCAACATACGAGTATTCCGAGACACGAGCAAAATATTTTATTTGAGCATATTTAACACCTGCAGGCTGGTGGTTCGAATCCGACTTGTGGCTTTTCTGTGAGGAGTTTGCATGTTCTCCGCGTGTCTGCGTGGGTTCTCTCCGGGTTCTTCGGAGAGAACCAAAGACATGCAACTTAGGCGGATTGGTGATGCTAAATTGACCGTAGGTGTGAGTGTAACTGATTGTCGGTTACTGTGTTTCCCTGGCGGCTTGTCCAGGGTGTACCCCGCCTCTCGCCCATTGACTGCTGGGATTGGCTCCAGCTTGGCCCGCGACCCGGTAATGGACAAAGCTGTTAAAAATGAATTCATATTTAACAGCTCACAAGATGTGGAGCAGCTAAATATTCTTAAATATGAATTGTGGCGAGAGCCCAAAGTACAGTAGTAGCTTTAATACGTAGTGTAAATCATTACGCCTGCGAGAGCACGGATGTGATTGTGCACGTCCTCAAAGCGTCACAGCGAGGCTATGGGAGCTCAGCCGGCTAGCTTAGCAGCGGTGTTAGCATGTAAAGTCAAGTTTCTCACTGCAGAGCAAAACATGGAAACCCATTCACTGACGGAGAATACATAAACGAACGAGGCTTTCCTGTAGACTGCGGTAAGTTTTACACTGATTTATAGATGAATGTGTTTAAATACTGCAAAAAACCCCTCTAAAATCAGATAATTTAGAAAAGATTTTATTTAAGTCGTAAGTGTTGGCACTCTGGGCTTGAGAATATTGTAAAGTGGCACGCGTCATGAAAAAGGTTGCCGATCCATATATATATATTTAGTTCTTTATGACGTCATGAACCATCTTGTAGTCGTTAGAGGAAGTGCGGCGTTGCTCTTGATACTCTTCCTCGGTGGAACACGGCTAACTTCCACCCTTGCCGATGGAGCTAAATGATACAACGCAGGTTAACGTCAAAGTTTTTCAAGTTGGTTTGTGACTGATTTAATTTTTAACATCCTTGCATGTCCTAATTGCTGCATATTTCTTCCAGCGATCAATGAAAGTCGGTGGGTTGCTCACCTCGCAGACCATCTAGCGCTCAGCTCCTGCTGCTGTCCCTGCCAAAGAGCACATTTGTAAACTGTCATCTTTTGATCCAACGTGAGGCTCTGGTAACTTTGAAGGTAGTGGCAGGCATGAAACACGATCGAAGGTACAGTGATGTTCAAAGGGACATCAGAGGGAGGTCGCTTTAATTGCGAAGTGACCTGAGAACTCGTCCGTTTCCTCTGGACGCCAGTCAGCTCGGATGTCTCGTGTCTGCTGGGAGGCTGCCCAACGCTGCGAGGGTGACGGAAGCATTTAGAGCCTGGTTGAGTCCCTGAACAATATACAAACAGTTGCCTCGCATCCGTCCGGCTGGGAGTCCAGCAAATGCAATAAGATGAAACGCCATTGATGCTTCATGTTAGGAAAGACTTTGTTACGACATGTACAGCAACGTGACAAAAGCTGCCAAGAAACATCACTAATGACGCTGAGACCAAGTTCAGATGGGTAGGCCGTCTCTCAGACAGAGGTCCCGAGTGCGATCACTAAACCGGGGCGGCAGCGGCTCAGTAAGTTGGGCCTTGGGCTGGGAAGCAAGGTTATAATAGTTCTTGATTTTTTTATTATAGTTTAGTTTAGTTTAGTTTTGAATTTGTTTTCTTTAATTCAGTTAGTTTTAGTTAGTTTTTATTAGTTTTAGTTTAGTTTTTATTAGTTTAATTTAGTTTTTATTAGTTTAGTTTAGTTTTTATTAGTTTTAGTTTTTCATACTTTGGGTTATTTGTCAGATGCAGGATTAAAAAATAATAAAATAATACAACTCAACAAAAGATAACATATAAAACATTTATTCAGTAATTTTAAACAACCAACCGTAGCTGCTAACGTGCTACAGAGTTTAGCCTTCTCACTCTGGGCTTGGCCTCTGTCTCTTAGCAGCACCATTATCTGTCACAATGAGCAGCACCACGTCTTCTTCTAATGTCTCATTGATGCAGAGAGCAATGCCCCCCCCCCCCAGAGCCTCCAGGTGGATGATACAAACATGAAGGATGCTGTTCATCCCTCTTGCTCCAACCATCCACACAGAGGGTCATCTTCCTCGCAGCCTTTAATGTCTCTCAGTTTGTGCTTTGCCTTTTCCATCTTCGCTCCAATAACGTTATTCCCTCATGCGGCTGATCTGAATTTTGCCTCGAGTGAAAAGGGGGCTGCTTCTCTTACGGGGGGGCTACTCAGAGAGGACATTTTGTCCAGGTACTCGCAGCTAGCTTTCTTGTTTCTCTCCATCGTAATAAACAAATCCCACACGGGGCTCTAGTGCTTCCTCCCAACTTTCGTCACCAACCCGACTCTAGACGAGCAGCGACTCGAGGCGCCGGACGGAGCCGCCAGCTCACGTAAAACTCCTCGAGCAAAATAAATCCATTTCAAAATTGATATGGATTCCAGGTGCGCCGATCATGGCGGCGCCTTCACCCTATGCCCTCTCCGCATGCTCTGGGGAGCCTGCATGTGTGTGTTTCAAGGGGCCCGTTGTACCAGGGTGTAAAGATAATGCCATTGTGTGTTTGCATTGTATCAACGACAGAATAAAGCTTTCTTCTTCTTCTTTTGTGCACTTCTAATAACTATTAAATGATTATTACACCAATATCTACTCTCGCTCATTTGTTGTAGATGTGGCCTCAATAATTACCTCCAGCGAGGAGGAGGCTATGTAATCGCCACCGTCTGTCCGTCCGGCCATGAGCCAGATAACTCAAAAAAGCTATGGATGAGATCTTAAGGAAACGTTGGTAATGTGGCGAGAGGCCTTAGAGTGATGGCGCCGCCTTGATCGGCACACCTGTAACAATTTGGGGGCAATTGCCGGCCCCTCTCCAGCCAGCGGCACACATGCTTCACTCCATCCGGGCTGGGACTCGAACCGGCAGACGCTCCGCTTCCCAAACCAAGGCTGAACACACTGAGCCACCGCCGCCCCGACGCGTCAGTAATCTCTCTCTCTCCCTCTGTTTGTCCCTCGTTCTGTCTCTGTCTTGAGCCTAGGTTCTGTCCAAGTTTTTTCTTGCCTCCATCTCCAAAGTTCTTGCAGAATGGATTTGCCAACAGATGTGACTATTTTAGAGCTCAAGTACAAGGACTGTACAATTCATGTATCGAATATCTGGAAGAGGGTGCTGTTGGAGGAGTTCTCTTGCTGCATGTGGATGGACGCCTGACTTTAGTGATGTTGAGACCTGCATCCAGCATCCGTCAGTAAAAGGTACTCTCTCATTCATTTTGATATGGAGTGCAATTATTGTTTGTTGTGTATTGTGCACAAACATATTGTAATCCTTAGGGGATTATCATTATAGAGTTTGTGTTGTACTGTTCCTTTAAATGGCGTGTTATGTGCGCGCGCAGAGCGGAGAGCAGCGCTGCAGCAGAAGCTTCCTGACGTGACCCGGTTAACTGCTCTGTGACGCTGGAATAAATCCTGTTCATGAATCCTCCTCTCCTGATTCATGGTTCGCACCGACGTTACAATATTCAACATTGTTTCTTCTTTAAGGCGTGACCATTAATGATGTCAAAGTGCTTTGATCAAGTCGTTCACCTAAAGAACTTCATGGAGAAGACTGATGAAGATTTTGTACTACAGTACTACAAGTACATGAAAAGCAGAGCAAATACTGTCAAAGTTCTAAAAACACTGACTCTCATTCTGAACTACTTACGATTGCACAGTTCTTTTTTGCTATTTCTGTACATAGAGAGAATATTTTCACTGATGCGAAGGACAGGAATGAGTTGTCTGTACTTTATCTACTTCAGTTTATTTCAAGCACATGTCATTCAAAGAGTTTCATACATACCTGACTAGGAATGAAAGAGTGCTACAAAGGTATGCGGTGGCAGACCAGGAGTAAAATACATAGTTGATATTTGCAGTTGTGTTTGTTTACATTGACTCAAAAAAGCAGTTTATAGGTTTATTCATTGTTTGTTTATGGCTTTGGCAATAATAGCAGTTAAATTATTGTTGGCTGTGTTGCGCTGCTACTGTGATTTGATTGCACTGTTTCTACACGTTTACATTTCTGAGCCGCATTTAAAAATACGTTTTACCACACTCGATCTTGGTGTCCATCTTTTTGCTAACCACAATCTGGTCACCCTATGTTGTGCATGTTTAAAAAATGACATTTGAAAATCTGCTTTAGCATATTATTTTGATTAAAGTATTTTGTCTGCGTGGGTTCTCTCCGGGTTCTCCCTGTGTCTGCGTGGGTTCTCTCCGGGTTCTCCCCGTGTCTGCGTGGGTTCTCTCCGGGTTCTCCCTGTGTCTGCGTGGGTTCTCTCCGGGTTCTCCCCGTGTCTGTGTGGGTTCTCTCTGGGTTCTCCGGCTTCCTCCCACCAAAGACATGCAGCCTAGGCTGATTGGTGACACTAAATTGTCCGTAGGTGTGAGTGTGTGTGTGGCTGGTTGTCTGTCTCTGTGTTGCCCTGCGATGAACTGGCGGCTTGTCCAGGGTGTAGCCCCGCCTCCCGCCCATTGGCTGCTGGGATTGGCTCCAGCTTGGCCCGCGACCCGATAACGGAATAAGCGGTTGGAAAATGAATGAATGAAATGACCATAACACTGTAGACCACCCCCCCAACCTTTTTGCCACGGACCGGTTTCATGCCGGGAAATATTTTTGCGGACCGGGGAGGGTATTAAATAATAAAAGAGGAATATAATCTCACCAATAAACTTTATATAATGCACTTGCAATAACTATTACACAAGTATTACACCAATATCTACTCACCATTAGTTGTGCTCTCAATAATCGCTTCTGTCCTTCATGTTCACATTTTTTTGTGTCATAAATTCCACATTCTTGTTTTTTAATTCGGGTTCTTGTTTTTGTGCCGAAGCTGTTTCGAACCCTTCATTGCTCGTTATCGATGCTAATCTGCTGTTGGAGATGAACCTGAGTTTTAAGTCTGACTCCCGGTTTGTCTGTTAAAATAAGTTTTCTTTTCTTCTTCCTCCTCAGTTGGACCTTTCCCATTAGCGAAGAAGCTCTCCAAAGAGGTTTTTTTGTTTGTTTTTATTAATTTTCGCTAGTTAACGTATCACGTGACCAAGAAAATTCACAGGTGAATGTTGCTGGAAGGTTGCCAGTTGTAATCCCCAGACTGCCAGAGAGGGGTTCGGAGGAGAAAGTGAATGATTGGAGCTCTTTGTGTTGGTGTAGCAAACAATACGAATAAAGCTCAGAATGAATTGGACCTACAGTGAAATTTGATTTGGATGAATGGACCTTGATGTTCTTTTTCTCTGTCCCCCAATCACTTTTAATTTACTGGTGTTGTGGAGGATATGGTTCTCATCATTAATCAGAAAGACAAATGAGTCCCCAGTCGCCCCAGCATGAACGGGCCAAGGAAACAGAGCGGGAGGAAGGAGAGGGGCGGGGTGTATAACTCCAGCCTGCTTTGATTAATTCACCTGGATCTAGAGGACGTGGCTGATATTCTGGATTCTCGTTTATAGCGCTAAACGGCAATACAAAAACAGGTTGCATCATTCAAAATAGTTAATTACGCAGGAGATACTGAAAGTCTTTTCATTTTGATTGGGTCATCTCTGCGCATTTAGGAATGTCCATGTGAAATTACAATCATTTACTAATCAGTGGCTAATTATCTTGAAGAGGTTCTGCCTTGTGAGCGAGTTGCTAAAAGCCATCAATCATGTGATGAATACGCAAAACATTCACTCGCCGTTTGAACACAACCATTCATTTTGGAGGCTTTGTTGAAGTTAGAGGGGGAGTGCATTTTAAATCACCCTACTGGATGAAGCCCGCTCAATTTGTCACACACCATAATATTGACTCTTTTTGCCCACCGTTCCCCTTTAGATGCAGTAATTTCTGTGCGAAGGAGCAGCCATCATTGTGCACTTCCATCCCAGGCCACCAGAAGGCACTCAAGCACCTGTTCCAGAGCTCAGCTGCAGAAACACTTCAGACGGAGGTCTGAGAGGCAAGAGTCCTATTCTAAGAAGAATTCCAACATCTGAAACCTCTCTTTATGACTGTAAGAAACACGTAATCTGTCATCGAAATGCAAATTGATTGGGTCATCTCTGCGCATTGTTAGGGTTTTTCCTAACCCTCTCCCGGTTCTTGTTCTCCTTAGTGGGTGCGTAGTCAATAAGGAGGATTTGGATCAAGATTAAGATATTTATATAATTAACAGATCAGTACAGTTGATTTGGATTATCAGCACTGAGATTCCTCCATGCGTCTCGTGAATGTCCCGTGGCGGAATAAAGACATTTCCTGCTTCGTCCTCGTCATTCCGTCCCCTGTAGGCGGGGATTTGCCCCAGCCAGTCTAAGCCCATGTTTATCTGTGTGTGTGACGTCACTGTTGTGATGCGTTCAATTGAAATCAGTCATTACAACACCAAACTAAATGTGGTGCGTCCCTAGTGGTGTCGGCATGTAATTACGTTGCGGAATCCCATCTAATATGGAAATTCCCTACAAGGTTCATTTATTTGTAAATCTGACTGTGCCTCACCGCACGTCACTGCTAGGACCCCACACTTCAACACGAGCTGAAATGAATCATAGATCTAATTCTCCCAGGTTTCACCTGAATATATTTACACTTTGAGAGAAAATAATACCAACACTGATTATTTTGGACATTGATATCTTTTCCTTTTTATTAAGACAAGAACTCTTCATTGTTTCGTAAAAATGTCTATTTCAGAACCAATACAAAATGTGTATGTGAATGTGGAACTCTTTTTCTCTGTTAAAACATATCAACATTTCCCCAAAACAGCAGAGAGAAAAAAATAATCAATCTAAAAACAATGACTGGTGAAACAAACGAAACAGTTTGGGAATTAAACAAGCGCTCGAAGGCGGTGGTGGTGACGGTAGTACAGCCAAACAGGTTTCTGATCCAGAGTCATTCCAATAGTGTACTCTTTATGACCTATGTCAACACAAAGCAATACTTAACACATATTTTACAGTACACCAAATATTAAGGAAAATACAGAAAACATGTACAACATATATGCAAAGTATCAACATTTCTGCCTCTTGGCACTAAAGTAGTGTGTTGCACTTGATTCAATGATGATGCAATGTACTTGCTGTCACTTCGATTGTAGGTGGGGCCTAAACTTAGCATACTACCTGAGATGCAGTCAATCGGTCAGAAACGGGCCAATATCAAAAAGTGTTATGTTTTATGTGGATTTTCTACTTTATATGGCATTTGTGATATTATATGTGAAATTAAAATGATACGTACAATAATCCAAGATATGACTTATTCAAATTGAATCTTCACCATATCTGAAATTTTCAAATCCACTCAATGTTGTTGCCATATTGTTTTAGCTGTAAATAAAAAAATTGTAGAATTACTCCATCTGCTCCAACGCACAGAATAATTTCATATCCACAAGTAAAATATTAATGCATCAGCCTGAAGGGAGAACACAACAGTCAGTTATATTCCTTTATTGGTAAATACATATTTTGAAGTCTAATTTAAATGGAAGCTGTCACATGCCAATGAAGCGAAATAGTGCTCACTGTAAAATACAAATCACACAATCGCAGTCTGACAAATAATGTGACATCTGCTCTGTACGTCATAAAGCAATAATAACAAGTCTGTTAATAACTTTACCAGACCGTAAAACACCTAGCCTAATCAGAACCCCTCCCCCCATCCTCACCTGTCCACATAACAAACAGAACAGTATCATCAGCATACAGTGTTAACTCTGTGGTAATTCCATTCGTGAGTACAGAACTTTAAAATTAAAGTTTTAACAGGAGAATAAACAGTTGGAGAGAGAGTTGGACAAATCATCTTTGAACCTAATCCACAACATCACATCTGAAGACCACATCTGCAACTGCCCCATCCCTAAAGCCCACGGCTGCAACTGCCCCGTCTAGTGAAAAAGCGTACTCTTCTAGTGAAAACATCGCCCACCTGGACCTCCTACCATCATTTAAAACTCCATAAAAATACACAGATTCCTTACGCTCAGGAAATAAACTGCCTTTCACGAGAACCCTTCTCAAATTGCCTTTGAACATCCTCAAAACCACAATTTCATTATGGAAAGACTGGATGCATGCATGACTATGATATATTAAAGCTATAACATTGTAAATGTGTTGCATTCTGAGCTGCACATTGAAAAATTCCAATCAGATGCTTTAACATGGTACATGTACGTGTCCACACAGCAAGTGGCACAATTAAGCCAAAATAATCCATTCATTTTCCAGTGTTCAGTGTAAAAGTTCCATTTCTTTGACATTGTAATAAAAACCTATTTCAATATGTGATGTGATTTTTGTTGATATATCATATCAATTTCAAACAATGATTTAATCAAATCGTGTCGTATTTCAGTACAAAGTTTGGATTTTGCGGTAAAGTACACTCCAAGTATTGCATGTGGACAGTCAACAAACTTGAGGACAAAGATAAGGCGCCAAATCAGGCCGATAGTAAAGAAGGTTTTTTTTGTTTCTCTACTTACAAGTTTCGTTTTGTGTCCAGTATTATTCTGTCTTTCTCGATCTTCAGAACTTTAAAGTATGGACTCATTTAGTAAACGGCGTGCTGTGTGAACACATAATAATGACAAACCGGCGCGTTGATGCTCCCGCCACAGAGCACGACGTGTGTTTGACCTTTGCCGTTCCTCAGCGCTCCCCAGTTGGCACAGCAAAAACAGAGCCTTGTTTAATTGAAGCAGGTGATACATAAGGAAGAGGGAAGTGGTGAGGATTGGGTCACACATGCAAAAACATGGATTTAGAAGGTGTGATGGGAGCGGAAAGACCGGACCGCCATCCCGTAGAATTTCAGTTTGACAATATCTACTTAATTGGACATTTGCTTGTGTTACATTTTGACAAAACTCACATTGAGCATGACACCAAAGGTACTCTGTTGTAAATCTAGCACATCGTAAAAAAGAATTTCTTAGTAAGGAGTAGTGTAAGACAGGCGTGATTCCATTGGCGTGTGTGAGACACGAGTCTTCTGATGAAACGTTTTACATTGTGTATCTGAAGTTTGCCTTTGGGGATTGGCCGAGGCTGAATCTGTTCTCTGTCTGAGTCTTCTCGACCGACCAAACAAGAAAGCCATTTTCCCTTCCCTATCTTTAAGAGACAGCTATTCAACGCTGAGAGCAGATGGAAATCAATTTTAATCTCATTAAAACTCAATAAAAGATGTTGTGAAATCACGGCTTCCATTCATGGAGAAGTAAAGTACTATTTGTCCTCACTGAAGCACAGACCTGTTTAGAAGAGGTTGAATCTCATCTGAAGAACAAACTGAGGCTGCGAGTCACCAGTTAACCAAATTAGCCCAATAGAATCATTTAATATTGTCCACTTCCTGCTTTTGTCTTGATTGTGTTTTAAATGTTGTGGTCGTCAGGGTTGGAGCAGGACGGGAGTATTGACTACATCAGAGTCGTTTCTAATATATTTCATTTGTACGATGATATGTGTAGGATTCCATGCATTTTTGGAGTTGTCAAAACTTCACGGATAAACAAGTAATGGCTTGAGACAAATCACAGTATACTGGAAAGGTTCTTTTTAATGTAGATGCGTTTTGGAAATGAAAAGTGTCTGTGTAATTTAAACGCTCGTACAAAAGCACACTGATAATTACAAGTGAGAAAAGATGAGACGGGAAAGCGGAGCAACAAGGTTATGCAAAAGAGCATCAACACGAATCCAAAGTATGGAGAGAACAAGGCACAGAATTTTCTGCAAATGGTTGAACAAAATAACATTTTCACCAGCAGTGAGGGAGGTGTTGAATGGTGAAGCTCTCTACAGTGGTTTCTGGCAACGTCTGGCGTGCTTTCCCCTCCCCTCCCCCGACCCCTTCCCGTTCTCAGTTTACTGAAAACCCAAACCCTCCCATTTTTTTGGTCCTTTTTTTATTTTAATTTGTGATTTTTTTACACACAAAACATTCCTGCATCTGCAGACTAGACTAAACAACGGCTTAAAACCATCTTTAAAACCCCGCCTCCGGTCTACCGCTCAAACCCCTCTACTCTCGCGAAAGGTGACCCTCAACAAACCCTAAATCCCTCAGTGGACCTCCCACGCCCGGCCCCCTAAACCGCTCTGGGTCCCAAACAGGGACACTAGAGTGAGGGCTCCCATTTTGATTAGATGTAGTACTCTTTCTTTTCGTCCGAGTTGGTGTGACCACCCTCCGCGTTGATGATGGCTGTATCGGCGTCCGCCGCATCGTCCGCGCCTTTGGCTTCGTGTGTGAAGTAGGTTCCTGGTGGGGGGGATGAAGGACAGTGTCACGGACTGGGCAATGGCCTGCTGCTTAGATGATACAAAAGATTAAATGTGTCTCGACATCCTTCTGCGTGTGTCCTTCACCATCGCGCCGCCATCATTTTCTCTCTTTTTTCACTCGAGATTGGCAGATGAAAATCAGGGTTTTGAAATTACCTCGAGTGTGGCGAGGAGCGTGGCTCACACCTTCAAATTAACCTTGACAGATTCAGCAAGAAAGAAAAGGAACAAGGCAAGCCACTTGAAACGTAATTTACGAGATTCATTGGCTTTGGATCGCGGCAGAGATTGATAACGAAGGCGATGTTCTGGCTCCGGTGAGGAACGGCGCCATCGAATGAGCCATAATAGAAAGAACAGATGCTGCTTAATCCAAAGAGAACGGAGGCAAGATGTTCCGCAGTGCCGGAGATTTAGTGGCGACACTCGGTGTGTAAAAATTAAATGTAAAAAAAAACAGCATCCGCTTCAATCACCTCTTCAGACATTTAATGCAACTCGGGGTTCTGTCTGTTGCTTATCGGGTTGCTTCAGGGAAGTTCTTTGTCTACAAATGGTGAAAATGTGCACAAATAATCTTTCACTTCTGTGTGCTCGTTGCCACAATAAAGATATAGCGTGCGTTCTTAACGCTATACCTTTATATATCTACCATGATTGTGCTTTAATAAACTTTACGTCCAGCGTCTGGTCCACTTCCTGCAGCATTTAGCTCACACCATGCTGTTAGCTAAAGGAAGCAGCATTCGTGTGTTATATTATGTTATTTGAAATAATTATGTGAAGAAAGAACAGTGACAAATCATGAGTGAGTAATAAAAGACAGTTTAAGCAGTAATAGAAGTTTAGTAGTAGCTCTGGGCATCAATTCCAATCGATCAGATGCATGATCACTTTATCACTGAAATGATCAACTGATGCAGAGTTGATTCTCAAAATAAAATAAACCTACCTTTGTGTCTGGCAAAGTATCGTCCCAAGATGATTAGTAGACAGAGTACTGCGAAGACGACCACGGCCACCACGCCCCCGATGACGGCGTGGTCCACCGTTCTGGGCGCTCCCTCTCCGGCTCGTGAGTCTGAAGTCAAAGGAAACGGCTGAATGTGATCAAGGAGCTTAAATCCATGCTGCAGTATCGGGATTGATCGGCTACAAATAAAAACTGATTCTATTACGACAAAGCTTTAGCATTTATCAAATTATCAATACATCAGGGGGCCGGTTAAGCTCGAGACATTTAGAATCAGAATCAGAATCAGAATCAAAAGTGGTTTATTGCCATTGTCAGTGAGGGTTCACAGACGAGGAACGTTTCTCGGTGAAGTCCTGCTACATCTAACATTAATGACAGAATACAAGTGATCTAAAGTTTAGAAGCTCTTCACGGGTGTAAGAGCACGCAGACGCACAATTAACGTTAAAAAACAGACAACACAGAACGCACGAGAGCACCAGGGAGACCGTAGGAGGCGCCGTTACTTAGTAATGTCTTCATTTGTTTTCTAATATAAAAGCCTGAATTTATTCCCCCTTCTTCTCTGGGGCACTTCTAAATCCCATCAGCACCGTGTCGACACCTCCTGATAGGAGTAAATAGCTTGACCTCAGCCTCTCCTGCAGAGGCTGCAGAATACATAATCAATCCCCGGTTACCAAGTCCTCTTCTATGATAGTGTTTGACGAGGGGGGGGCTCTTGAAATGCCTTTGTGATGAGGACAGAGGGGCGCCTTGTATCCGCGCACAGAGACGACGTGGAAACTGAGATGATGATTGCAGAACATTTACATTTCGTCTCGGCATGTTTTTGCACTTTGTAGTGATAATCGGAAAACAGGAACATCTCGGCGTGTAAAACGTGTCGGGGACTTGACAACCAGCCCTTGGAGCTCTGCTGTAAAGGTATTGATCAGGTGAAAGGATCCACGACAGCCCAAAGTTAATTTCCATTTGTTAATGCGATTGGCCCAAAGGAGGAGCAAGTTGTCATCAATAGCCCACGGAGAGAGGGAAGCGAGGAGAGAGGGAAGCGAGGAGAGAGGGAAGCGAGGAGAGAGGGAAGCCAGGAGAGAGGAAAGCGAGGAGAGAGGGAAGCGAGGAGAGAGGGAAGCGAGGAGAGAGGGAAGCCAGGAGAGAGGAAAGCCAGGAGAGAGGGAAGCGAGGAGAGAGGGAAGCCAGGAGAGAGGGAAGCGAGGAGAGAGGGAAGCGAGGAGAGAGGGAAGCGAGGAGAGAGGGAAGCGAGGAGAGAGGGAAGCGAGGAGAGAGGGAAGCGAGGAGAGAGGAAAGCGAGGAGAGAGGGAAGCGAGGAGAGAGGGAAGCGAGGAGAGAGGGAAGCGAGGAGAGAGGGAAGCGAGGAGAGAGGGAAGCGAGGAGAGAGGGAAGCGAGGAGAGAGGAAAGCGAGGAGAGAGGAAAGCGAGGAGAGAGGAAAGCGAGGAGAGAGGGAAGCGAGGAGAGAGGGAAGCGAGGAGAGAGGAAAGCGAGGAGAGAGGGAAGCAAGGAGAGAGGGAAGCCAGGAGAGAGGGAAGCCAGGAGAGAGGGAAGCGAGGAGAGAGGGAAGCGAGGAGAGAGGAAAGCGAGGAGAGAGGGAAGTGAGGAGAGAGGGAAGCGAGGAGAGCAGACGATGCCGCTGCACCTAAATATGACCGAGAATTCATTCTATCATCACCAACGCCTTTGAGCTTGTTACAGCTAAACTTTTACATATTAGAGAGAAAATAAAGAACGCATCATTTCACGAGCCTCTCCGATCCAGGAAGTGGAGACTGAGACACCTCTCCAGTCCTGCACTCGGAGACAGAAAGAGCTGGGCCACACTTCATGAACGAATAGAGGGCGAAACATGGTGCACACCCCGACACCCCCGACACCCCCGACACCCCCGACACCCCCGACTCACCCAACCTGCTGGAACAAAAGAGGTCTGTCAAACTCAACAAAATGGATCTGAAAGGTTATTTTGACATTTCTTTTTAGTTGTGGGCAGATTGAAGTAAAGTGAGCAGGAATCCCACTGACTCCAATTCGCTGTTGTCGGGTTGTTAAAGCTGTGCGTTAACACAATATATTATTACAATGTGAATGTGGGCTTTGGCTTTCAGGAGTGTTTTCCTTGTTTAATTAATTAAGACCCTCTTTTCTTCAAGCTCAGCAGTACTGGCGGTAAGAAAATATAAATCCACTTCACTTTATGCCCGACTCGCCATCTCTGATCTCTGCTAGCTTTGTTTATTAATTTACCAAAACCTGGTTTTTATTTTGCATCTTTTCCGTCAGTCCCATCAGTAATAAGAACATTTGGAAAAAGCGTCTCTGGATCTGAACGATGAATACGATCTTTCCTTTCTTTACATTTCCACGACTTTAATGGTTAACTTTGCTTTCTGTGCTTTGCAGTTGACCTTTCATTATATTGATGAATATTGTTTCTCATTGCTTTGTTTATGTTTTTACTTTACTCATATTTTCCAATGCTACTTCCTCCCTTAGAGGTCTTATGCATAAATTGTGGCTCTGGATCTACAGAATCAGAGATTTGTAAAAGAAACAAATTCATCAACAATAAATAAGGAATTGTTATATAAGGAATATTCATGTTATAAATATATGTCAGTAATCTCTCTCTCTCTTCCCTGTAGTCTTGTGCTCTCTCTCCCTCTGTTTGTCCCTCTCTCTCTTTCAGGTCCTTCTGTCCGTGGTGCTGCAGAACCTGGACCTGTGTCCCTCAGCGCTGATGTCCACGTCGCTAGCATTAGCATTTATAGCTTTATACATTTCGTTTTGTTTTCCATTTTAGTTTTCCATCTCCTTGTGTTTGACTCTCCTCCCTGCAGGTCTTTCCCTGCTAATCCTGTCAGGATGCTGTCAGCTTCTGAAAGCACTCAGTCCCAATAAAACCCTAAAGCCATTTGCACGTCAAATCAGTGAGTATCACTTATGAGCAATTAGCGTCACCGAGTGAAGCGCAGTACAGTATACGTGTGCTATTAGCTCACGCGGGGATTCAAACTTCAAGTTGCACTGTTGTTGGTCAGCGAAGAAAGTAGCGTAAAAATCTATCAGGTATTTGGATTTCACCAGAAAATTAGAATCAAAATAGCAACATTGAAAAAATACTATTGATTTGACAGTTGGACTAGAAAGAGAATTTTCAGGGGAGTCGGACACATTCGTCGCCAAATGCTGCCGCGCTCAAGCAAGTTGACTTGATAGTCTTGGTGTCCTGTTAATGAAATTGAAATAATCAAATAAATATCAGGAGGATACCAAACAAACACGGTGCTGAAACTGCCCCCGAGGCAAGAGCTAGTTAATGAGCTGATATCGAGCTCATCAGTACGAGACACCGGGGACAGACTCTAAAACAGAGCCCCCAATTAAACAAACCTGTCGCCCAGAAAATACATTTATGCACAACTAACTTCCAACAGGAAATGCACTAAAGGAAATGATCTCTCTGGGTTTCAGTGACGGGGAGAGCGAGCTGGAGTCCAGCTTCCAGTTTGTGGATTTAATTTGTGACAGGTTTCCAAGAAAAACAAGGATTTTTGGTTAAATGTTGCAGAAAACAAATGATGCTTTCCTAAATATCAGAATGTTTGGAAACACTGTCTTCATAAAGACAGTTGGTACTGCAGATTAGCTGCATGCAAAAGAGTTAATATAGTGATTTAATTTTACTATACAGTAGTCCCTCGATATAATGCGGTTCATTTTCTACGACTTCGCTGCTTCGCGGAGTTTTTTAGTGCAATTTCAGATTTTATTTTTGCACTTGAACGCGCCTTGAAACGGCGCAAGACGAAGGGGTGCGGTCGGAGGAACTGTGAAATACGCGCGAGTTGCTATTAATCATTTCTCATGTGTTCAACCTCGTAGGTTGATCATTAAAATTAAATTCGTTATTTCTAAAAGCTATCATGTTTATTTGTTAAGCGTTTGTTTTATAGAGCTCTTATTCTCTGTGTAAAAAGAGGCTTTTATTTTGTAGGAGCATAAACGTCACGTCCCTTTTGGGTTTTGTTTCTTCCTGTTGATACATGTAGCCGCTGCCGTTCCGCTGTGCTAAGCTATCCAATAAAGCAGCATGAGAGGCTAAAGACAGCACGAGTAGAATATTTGTTCTTCTGCACTCCAAGCGGCTCTTTCCTCGACCTGCACGCCTTAACATTATTAACAGAAAAACGTTTACTGTACGTACTATATATTTATATTTCTCAAACAAATGTTTAGTTCTGAAAAGGTTTTGATCTTTGGTTTCATTCTATAATACTGAAACAATCTATTTAGATTAATGCCTGACTGTTAAACGTGTATAAAGTGTGTGGTGAGGGGTTTTACAGCCTTAAAACATTTATGTACATGTATAATAATTGAAAAAAAATAAATAAAGATGACTACATTGCGGATTTCACTTATTGCGGGTTGTTTTTGGAACGTAACCCCCGCGGAAAATGAGGGACTACTGTATCTGCAGTACGCCTTTTTGCCTGCCAGTCACGTGATGCGTGTCGAGGTGCCGCCATTGTTTCTGCCAAAATATAGAACAGATTTTGGAACTGATAACTGGCAAATATAAAAGAAAGGCGTAACTAGACCAAACCAGCTAACGGTTTGGCAGCTAATGTTAGCTAAGCTACACCCATGAGAATCAATAACAGTGTAGTTGAAATTTAAACTTAAAGAACATTGTTTGGAAATATGCTTTACTTCGTCAATAAGCTGATGCAGTAAAATGGTCAGGGATGTTTATTTATTTAAAAGCTGCTGGCTGAGCCTAAAACTGATGGAGAAGATGGGACTGAATCATTTTCACTTAGCTAAGCAGTCATTAGCCTTTGTTCTTGTCCGGTTTGTAGTGCTCCAGTTGCAGCTGCTGCTCATTCAAGGAGGGAAGCTCATTTAGTTCTGGCCTACATCATAAATGTTACACAACGCTAGTTGTTTTAACAAACACAAAGTCGCTGCGGATCCGTAACGTCTCGGAATGAAAACGCTTCGGGTGTTTGATGCTTTTATGTTTTATGTCAATCAAAGAGGGAATCCAATCATAATGCCCCACAGACGCTGGTGGGCGGGACAAAGCCCAGCATTGATCCAATGACCGTCCTGTTTCGACGCTCACGCTTGGCTGTGCTCCGTGGCGCTGCGGGGAGAAGTTGTGTCAGTTACCGGTGATAAGTACCGGTAGCTGGTTCTGAACAAAAGATTAAAGTATTATAACGTATATTTAGTCAAAGAAATCTACACCCAGCAGTACATATTTCATCACTTTGAGATTTTCTGGTAGCTGAGAGCAGCTTGGAGTACTCGCTGTACTTCCTCTACCGGAGCGTCACTACGTACAGCTGATCCTGCATTTACTCCGGTGAGCTTTCACACCGCACACCAACCGAACCAGGGTTCACTTTGAAACAAACCGAGACCCACGTATTCAGGCGGACCTTTTTGATCCTCACCAGAGTTCGGAGGAGCTTTCACACCAGCCCAAACGGAGCGGACAATCCAAGGAAAGGAACTCTGGTGAGTTTGGTCCTGTTTGGTCCCGTTTAAACGGGACCAAACAGTGACTGTGAAAACGACATAAGTCAGTCCAGAACTTCTCCTTCTCCTCTAACTCACCTCCTACCTGTGGAGCGTAAGAACTTCTCCTTCTCCTCTAACTCACCTCCTACCTGTGGAGCATAAGAACTTCTCCTTCTCCTCTAACTCACCTCCTACCTGTGGAGCGTAAGAACTTCTTCTTCTCCTCTAACTCACCTCCTACCTGTGGAGCGTAAGAACTTCTCCTTCTCCTCTAACTCACCTCCTACCTGTGGAGCGTAAGAACTTCTCCTTCTCCTCTAACTCACCTCCTACCTGTGGAGCGTAAGAACTTCTCCTTCTCCTCTAACTCACCTCCTACCTGTGGAGCGTAAGAACTTCTCCTTCTCCTCTAACTCACCTCCTACCTGTGGAGCGTAAGAACTTCTCCTCCTCCATTCCTCTTTCCTCTCCTCCGTTATAAACAACTTGAGTCCTGCTCCTCAGCTTCTAGCTTTGCTCCTGGACACACTTCAACCTTCCTCCTCCTCATCATCATGTCCACCAGCTCTCTAGCTTTTCCCTTCATCGTAGGGTCTGTAAGTTGGACAAAGGAGGGACACTTCGCAGATGCCAAACAATTATTATTATTTCCAGACATGATATATTTTGTGTAATTAAGTGTCCCTCAGTATACATTAAGTTGTGCATTTAAAGAACTGCGTATTTGACTTGTTCCGAAGTCTTTTATTTTATACAACCTTTTGAAAAAACATGTAAATAAACATTCCACAAAGAATGGGGCTATCAATTGTTGTGTTTTCTAATCTTGTGTTATTTTAACAGGTAAAAATAATAATATAAAAACTAATTCAAACAGCAGGTCTCCAACCCCAGTCAGACCTGCTGCTGCAGGATGATTCCAGAACGGACTGAGAATCCTCCTGAGCTGCTTCTAGCAGGAATAAACTTGTTCCCGGTCACGAGTTTAGCAGCAGCTGCGTTCTTTAGCGGATTGTTCCGTGTTTTTCCCCGATAAACGATCATTTCCTGTGGCGTTAGTGGCTTTGTTTGGGGGCGGGGCTTATCAATGTTGTGGGAAAGTAGAAGCGCATGCAGTGAACGATGACAGGCAGCTGTCAATCATACCGGAAGGACAGAGCATCCAATCAGAAACGACCTCGCCCGTTTCTGTTGCTTGTGTGAAGAGAGAAAGAGAGAAAGAGAGAAAAGCGAGGAGCAGTGAACCCCACGCTGGTGTCGCTATGACTTTAAGAATTAAAATAAAATATGTGGCGGTGAGATTAAAATGCGGAACACAGCTTCGATTTGCGCGATGCCGGATTTAAGACAAAATGCGCTGCAATCCCGCCCAAAGCGGGACGTCTGGTCACCCTACGTCATCGTCCCGACATTCAGAGTCTCCTCTCAGTCCGGAACTCTTCCATTCCCACTTCTCTCGCTGCTGATGCACTCGTCTTCCTCCTCTTCTTCGTCTCTGTCTTTGACCCACAGTAACTCAATTTCAACCAGCGTCCTGTCAGTGAACAGTGCTGATGGCGGTCGTTGTTAACCGGGCGTCGACCGATCCAGTATGACTTTCATATTTAAAGTTAATGACAAGCTTAATTCTGGCAAAGTTTTAGACCAGATGCCGTTCCTGCTGCAACCGTCTGTATTGATCTGGGCTTGGGACCTGCTCAAGGGAGACACTGGCTGCGCTATGCTAGCTACCCATGCTACCCATGCTACCCATAAGGCAGCACTGGTGGCTTAACATCATGACACACTGAGCTCCTCCCCCTTTATCTGATTATTCATGTTATAAATATATGTCAGTAATCTCTCTCTCTATTCCTGTAGTCTTGTTCTCTCTCTCCCTCTGTTTGTCCCTCTCTCTCTTTCAGGTCCTTCTGTCCGTGGTGCTGCAGAACCTGGACCTGTGTCCCTCAACACTGATGTCCACGTCGCTAGCATTAGCATTTATAGCTTTATATCGCTAGCATTAGCATTTTGTTTTTGTCTGCTCCTGCTCTGTCTCACTATCACTTCCCTATCCATCTCCTTGTTTTTGACTCTCCTCCGACCTGCCATTCTCTCTCTCTCTCTCTCTCTCTCTCTCTCTCTCTCTCTCTCTCTCTCAACCCAGCCGGCCAGACAGATGGCCCTCCACCATGAGCCTAGGTTCTGTCCAAGGTTTCTGCCCGTTAAAGGGAAGTTTTTCCTTGCCTCCGTTGCTCTTGTGGGTCAAGTTGGGTTCTGTGTTTCCCTGCAGGTCTTTCCCTGCTAATCCTGTAAAGCCTTGAGATGACTTTATGTTGTGATCTGGCGCTATAGAAATAAAACTGAAATGAATAAGGCTGTATTGGGCAAGGTCTTTTTACCACACTCCATAATTGAATGTACCGGTACATACCAACCCAATAGCAGGAGATTCTGTTTGGGCCTTGTCTCATCACTGACTCAGCTCAGTCTCCCCCCAAGATGGAGCCTGAATTATAAATGATGAATCACAAGCTGGCTTCAAACAAAGTGTCCTCAGGGCTGAACAAAGCAAGTCAATCAGCGATGGTCAGAAACGCCCACCTGGACTACAGACGTGGAGTAGCTCATTTTCATAAACCAGGCTGACAGAAGCTCGATTAGAGACAGAGGAGATCTCCTAATTGGATCTTCTAATCTGCTAATTAAGCATCAGTGATTTCACTGCCGGGTGATAGAGGGGCAATCAGGAATAATGCGGCGCTACGTGGGTGGGCTGTCATAAGATCCACTTCCATTGCCCACAACACTCTGTTATTAAAGAGTGAATGTAATTACATTCCCAATGAACCTATTTGTTGAACCTATTTAAAAATGTCAGTGAAATATTTCGCCTCTCGCGTGGCTTGCATACAGAGGGAAGGGACTCGGCCCAAGATCCATCGCTTTAAAACATCAAAAGGTGTTTGGGTTGACCATCAAAAAAATCAAAGGCCCCTGAGTTGGCTTTAGGATGAAACCAGCTATGGGGGCGGGTGCCACATGTGTGGGAAGGTTCCAGGAGTGAAGGCGGTCGAAGCCAAAGTCTTTTGCCACTCCTAGCATCACACTCTCAGAGGATGTTTCTCACAAAGTGAGATTAACATGAGAGTTCTAGTCCCCGGTGTCGGTTGGGCTCAGACCTGATACGGAACCAACGGTATGGCGTCGTTGTAGAGAGGCAAAGTCTCTTCTCTTTTGTTACAGGATTCTAAAAGTCGATAAAAACAGTAATATAGGATGGCAAAACGTTTTAATAGATACGTTTCACAAACTGGTACCGCAAAAGTTAGAAACATTTCCTAAAGCAGTTCTTGATTGGAAACATATCTTGCCAGTGATTTGTCTCTGCATTGACGACTGCTGTCTTCTGATATGAGGTCCAGCACTGGTTGCATTATGGGAAACATAGTTTCTATGGAGCCTGAATATTTTCTTTCAAAAATGTCATTTGTGAAACTTTGTGCGAGTTCAAATTTGGGGTTGGAGTCTTTTCAGGCAAATATAAACTTTTGATTGACATGGGAGTGAAGGAAGTGATTTTAATGTAACCTTGCAGCAACTTCTAAACAGAACAAACTTGACCTTTTGATTCAGGATGCAAAAGATGGAAGATAAACTCCTTAATTTGTTCAGAGAAGTGACCAAAACTCAGATTTATCATCCCGGAGCACAAACACAATGAGCCATCGTTAAAAAGACGTTTCTGAAGTCTTTAAATGCAATTCAACTAAACAGAGAAAAGAGGACACTGAATCCTTATTAGCTCCGCCGAGGCGAGGCGGAGGTTATGGAATCGCCGTCTATCCGTCAGCAAGATAACTCAAAACGTTCCGGAGGGATCTGGATGACATTTTCAGGA
The DNA here is from genome assembly GCF_040956055.1 of Brachionichthys hirsutus. Classification (NCBI taxonomy): domain Eukaryota; kingdom Metazoa; phylum Chordata; class Actinopteri; order Lophiiformes; family Brachionichthyidae; genus Brachionichthys; species Brachionichthys hirsutus. The sequence goes on along the minus strand of NC_090906.1, from coordinate 14,395,519 downwards.
AATGTTAGAAATGTTACCAGGAACAGATGACAATCCAGAAGAGATCCTGGATTTTGGGTCACTTTGACATTTTCATTAGCATTTGAGCTTCAAATTTTGTTCCTCAATATCTCGGTTAATTATGTTTATGGAATTTTACACAGTTATGTCAGGACCGGGGGGGGGGGGGGGGGGTTCTAGCTCCCGAATTTCATCCGGATCGGATCCAGAATGACGTTAGGAAAAAATATTACATTTTAACAATGAAAACTCCATTTATGGATTCAAAAATCAGTTAAAAATACACATCAAGTCCGATTCACGTTGACTTTTCATGGTTGGTGTATAAAGATACCAAGAACCATCAAACAAACAAAAGAAGATGACATTTTCTGAACAACATAAACTCTCTTCCTTGTAATGAATAACTGTTTGATGCCAAACAGGAGAGGGAGGAGAGGGAACGCAAACGTTTGGGCTCCTTGATGAAAATAAGCCGACAGTACGTTATCTCCTGAGGAACCTTGTTTTTTTTCCGGATGGATCTATTCATCATTTCTATAATCACAGACGGTATTCATCTAAAATGTAAAATGGCGTAATTATGGGCTATAACTGCTCAGTATCTGGGCCACGCCTAGCTCGATAAACACCTTCTAATGGCCTTTAGTGGTCTCAGGAGGGGCTTATCCGAACACATTGAGGACTCTCTGTGGCCCCCAAGGCCAAATGAGTTTGCAGATGCACAGCAGTCCTGTTAATGGGGACAGTGTTGGGCAAAAAAAGAAAGAAGCCCAGTGGAGCTTCTCTCCATCCGCCAGGCTGCCCTTTCTGCGCTCATCAACAACCCCCCCCCCCAACAGTCTCCTCCCCTCCCACTGTCACTCAGCTGCCTCCAGCCTCGGTCATTTCAACAAGGGCTGAAAAACTCCCTGAGATTTCTGCTTGTGGCTGTGAAGCCCGGTTTGTGTGTCTATGTGGGTGCGAGCTCAGGTTGAATTATTTATTTTTAGCCCCCTGACACCAGAGATCTGAACTCCCGCTGTGTTAGAGAGGTCAACTGATGATATGTATGACGTATGTATGATATATGGAGAGTGACATGGCTCATCATCATCAAAAAAAGCAGAAAGTAAATAACCGTCAAAGAGATGTGGAGAGAAAAATACCATCAAGGCCAGAGAAAGATGCTGATTAGATGATCTCCCTTAAGTCAACTCCTGCCCCCCCGCCTGGTAGGAGGAGACAATGTGTATCAATGAAATCTGAGTACACAGCAGAGAGCACCGGGCGAAGGAACTGTGCCAAGGAAATGAGGGACTAATCCTGGAAAGGAAGCCTCAGATAACGGCCGCGTTCACATAGAAGCAGCAAAGAGACGAAACCGGAGACGATGTGCCCAAACGGGCTTTTCATAGCCGACCTAGCCGAGGCTTAAATATGTCCACACATGGAAAAAGTGAGGCTGATGTTTCTCATTTTCGGCATGAGGTTTAGGATCCTCATCAACAGGGAATATCTTTAGTTCAGCAGCTAGTCGGGCTCAAGTTTCAATGCTTGTAGAGGAAGTCCTCGTAGTTCAGCCGGCAGCAACGCGGGGGGGGTGCAGATATTCTGCATTGGCTTCAATCTCTTTGTCAAAGAGAGATGATGCTGAGGAGCCAATGACTCGGAGGAGTCGGGTCTGGAAGAGTTCGACTCCCGTTGGCTACAAGTCAAAGATTAGGATCTTGATTTCCCAATTCCAAATTGGAGGAATCGAATGAACCACAAATAAAACTTCCTTCAAAGCCTTTGACAAAAGAAACAGGAAGGGGAGGGGACCCAACGGAGGAGCAGTATGAGCAGCTACCACCGGAGAGTACGAGTCGCAGTATGAAGACGATGATCACGATGAAATCACGACACCTGATGAGCGGCGCCACACTCACGGGTCAAATGATGCTTTGAGTTCGGATTGGGATGGACATAGTGAGCCTGACCCGGATTCGTCAGAGGAGCGGTTCCGTCTGGATCGGCGAGTAGCCGCTGTTGTACAGTTGATATATTGTGTATAAATAAATGTTATTACAACATCAACAGCTTTAACATCTGCTCTGAGCTCCTTGAAACGCTCTCCTAGTCCGTCGTATCCAGTGTGTGCCAGGAAAAGGGACACGACATGTCTGGGCTGCTTCGTTGGACTGAGCCAGGAGGCGGACAATGTCAAGACTCCTGGATAATCCTGGACAACACCAGCCCCCCCCCCTGCACCGCTTTGTAGCAGAAGAGAGATTCAGGGGTCCCCCCGTGCCTTAAGGGGGTACAATGCCTTGCTAGGGAGTGGGAGGAGGGCCTCAGTATGACAGAGGTGTTACTTGGGGAGGAATTGTAAAAATAAATCTTTTGACAGATGGCCGTCCACCATGAGCCTCGGTTCTGTCCAAGGTTTCTGCCTGTTAAAGGAAAGTTTTTCTTGCCTCCGTCTCCAGAGTTTTTGCTCTTATGGGTCAACTTGGGTTCTGTCTTTCCCTGCTAATCCTGTAAAGTGCCTTGAGACGACTTCCTGTTGTGATCTGGTGTCATATCAATAAAAATGATTTGAATTGAGTCGATTGGTATCTATCTCCGAAATCGTGTATTATATGACAGTTACGTATTGTGAGGTCAGTGGTTTGTATTTATGCTAGGTTAGCTGTGTGTGTGTGTGTATAGTATATACGTGACATGTTATACAGAATTTCCTTTGTGATAAATGATCCATCCTTCTATCTATCTAGCTGTCTGTCCGTCCATCTATCAGCATGCCACACAGATTATGATATGGATTATGTTCAAGATGTGCATCCTGGTGGATTGTTAAATTAAGTCTGGGTATTTTTGAGCAACATTCCCTTCAAGCTTTGTGAAAGCGTCCGCACCTGGACCCACCTCAAAATGCAATCACCTTTTCTGTGACTTTTACCCGCCCCTACATAAAACAGTCTTTGCTGACCCCCTGGTGAGGGTTCTTTAGTAAAGACTGAAGAACACAACGCTCCCTCCCCGCTGGTGGAGATCAGATGATGATATTTAGCGTTGGAGTGTAGCGAACATGTCTCTCACAAACAAAACGCGTAAAGACTGGCTGCTAAAAGGAAAACAAGCCCGTGTGCAAACTGCGTATTCAAATCTACTGTTCAAATCATCGGAAATGCTCATTAAAAAGTAGCTACACCAACCGACCTGGGGATGCTATTTAAGCTTTGAGGAGCGGCGTCGTGTCACGCCCTCCGGCGGGTGCAGCAAAGCAGCGACGGTAAAATCCTTTAGCGGGGCTGAGAGCACGGTGTTGGTCGCTAATCCAAGCGTCACCTCTCTGGAAAATCAGACCTGCTTACAAGAATGGATGGTGAGAAGGGAAAATGGAAAAGGAAATCTGCTGTTCCATATCCAGCTCGCACTGTAGGAATCTTAGAGGCGCTGCTAAAAGCGAGCGACTCGAGAGACAGCGGATGATCTCCAGGACTCATTTACACATCACACATCAAAGGCCCAGGCAGAATAGAGAGGGAATCATTCCACCTTGCTCTGCTAAAAGGTGTTTCCTCCCACCTCACCGTTACCTCTTGTCTGCCCTGTCATCCTCCGTGACAGCTAAGTTGAGTTGATCTGATCCAAAGGAAATGCAATTCACATATTCATGCTGCGTCTGACACAAGTCAAAACCAGGTGACACCCTGCACGAACATGCACTTTATCTGGATGTGTTACGTAGTTATAGCTGATCACTCGGATATTCAAGATCCAGACGGGATTAAAACAACGAATTATCTTCCATTTCTGACCTTCAGGTTGTTCAGTAATTTGCTCTGCAAAATGAGTTGCATACTAACGTCCTGTGAACATGATATATGATACCTGCTATCAACATGATGATGAAGGTGCAGCTTCACAGAGGTGTGAGCAAGGCTGCCAGATGTTCCTCTAGCAACATCATAGGGCCAAAATTCAGTCTGGGAATGATCAGAGAATTGAACCCATGCCTGGAGGCCGGAGATTCTTCAGATTCAAACAGTGTGTTCAGGTTTTTGAAGGGGGGAAAAGCAAATCCTCTAAAACAGGTTCACCGGACCAAATCCATCTCTTCATCATCAAACCAAGTCAATCTTCAAACTGCTGCTGTCCAGCGAAGAAGCTGCCACTGCGTCCCTGTAAACCACCAACAGGGTGGTTTACAGGGACGCAGTGGTGAAGCCGCCTGTCCCTTTGCTCGTCAGGCGACCTGAACCTCCACTCAAAACGAAAGACACCTTTCCCGAACGTGAACCGATCCTAATCCTCCCTGAACAAGAAGACTTCACCGAGCCGGCTGGCCCGGACGGCAGATCGCCGTGATCCGTACCTGACCAAGCATGAGTCCTGCTTGATTCTACCCTGAGCAAAGTGGCCATTATGCCGCTGCATTCCTCTCCAGCTCAATTATACGGCCGCTTTCGCATGCTCGCTGACAGCCGTCCTTTCCCAACGGCCTCACCTCTGGATGGGAAGTTAGTCAGCGCGGCTCATCATCAGCTGAAGCAACTGACACTCCTACCGCCACGCACTTTCATTAGGAACGCTGAGGGACGTCCACCGCCGGAATGACGGCCCCAAAACCTTTCCGTTATGTCATTGGATAAACTTTGTAGACATACAGTACGGATTGGGACTTGCTGTCCGTTTAAACTGTAGGGAATTTCCGGATTAAATGGGATTCCCAACGTGGTTACACGCCGACCAGGGAGCACCACATTTATGTTTGTATCATTATTACTGATTCACCTGAACGCCTCATCTGGTGACGACACACAATGACGCAGATAAACATGGGCTTGGATTGGCTGGGGCAAAGTCCCGCCTTCAGGGGACGGAATGATGTGATGACGAAGCAGGAAGCGTCTTCATTCCACCATAAGGCAGCCACGAGAAACATGGTGGAATCCAGCGCTGATATCTGAACTAACTGTTAATTATATAAATGTGTTAATCTTAACCCACATTCTCCTCATTGACTACGCACCCACTACGGAGAACAAAGAACCGGGAGAGGGTTTGGTAAAACCCTACAGAACACACATTAAAAACAGGGGTTGGCTTCAAATTGGCACCTTTACCTCACGGGTGAAAATATCTTTGTGGCTCAAAAGCTTCTGGGAGCCAGTCGTGCAGCGACGTTTATCGACAGACGTAATAAGATTTGTCTTTATTTCAGCGTTTTACCACTTTCCGGGGTCTCTCATTGTGACTGCCAGGGCCAAAGCTTAATTTATCCGAACATAATGTCTCCACAGCCACTTGTCCGGTGTGCTGGCAGCTCATTTCAGAGCCTCTTATTATCTCTGCGGTGCGTTTAATTTGTTCCCTCCTTGTACCTGCCCTATTTCAGTGCGGAATGGACAATCTCTGGAAAAGCTTTCAGCTTCAATCGTTTCTCAGCTTCCTCTCCCTTTCAGTCATGACAAGCAGGGCATTACCATGGCAACAACATTTGAAAAAATATGGCAAACCAGGCGGTCAGTGCTGAAGCCTCTCTAACAGGAGCTGACTTGGTTTCTCATGCGAGGAAAGGCATGAATTAGCATTTTCCAAATCCATCAGCATTTCCGGAGGCTGAAACCATCTGAGCAATAATTTTATTATTATACGTAATACACACATAATCGGGCTTCAGTTTAATCCACCAATGGATTCTGCATTACCATTAATCTGCTCTTCAACTGGCTGAATCCCGTTCTCCTAACGTTACACATTTACTCATTTAGATTTGTATATATTTGTACTCACTCGGGGAGGAGCAGTGACAACGTTTGATATTTTTCAGCAGGTTGTAGTTTAGAGGTTTCTATGGAAACATTGGTCACCTTTTTGTGAATTCCTAATCTGCACATTCCATCTTCAAAAAATTAAGATTACAACTGATCAAGATCAAAATACCACATGATTAAATTAGTTTTGGGGGAAGACCTACATAAAAAGATCACCAGAGTTTGGATTTTAATTCCCAAAATAAATGAATCCCTCACTGTTGCACGCGATCTGAAATTGCAAATGAAAAACGTCAGTATGAGAGGTGCCTTCGTACACAAAAATAACTCCACGAGGATTAGAAACCGGGAGCAGGGCAGGAACTTCCTCATCTTAAGCGTCTCTATTGCTTCTGAAACTAAAGCCATCCTCTCGGCACTGTTATCAGTCTCAGTCTATCATTTAAAAAGATAAGACGCTGCTTCCACGTCATTTACCCTCACACACCTCAACAAGCCATCAGGCTGCATTTTAGATTAGGATTAAATCTGACCATGAAGCGAAAAGAACGTCTATTGATAGAAAAGAGAGAGAGCTGACCTTTGACACAAACAGTTCATTCATTTAGTCGATCCTGGGGTTATCTGAGGTCGACCCTCACCTGATAAATGAATAATAGCAAGAATAATCTTTGTGTCGCTGGATGAGCAAGAATCAAAATAATTTAATTCAAGTAATTTACCCATCATACACCTTAATTTAAATAAATGTCCCAAGCATAGGTTGGGGAAACTGATACCACATAAAGTCATGAAAATGGATGTAAATGATCCAAAATGGAATTAACGTCAGCAAGTAAATGAGGTCTGTTTTGTCTCTGAACAAAAAGAAGGCATGTCATGCTGGTGATGTCATCAATTCTGGATTCGAGGGTGGGCTATTCCTCTCTTCAGGGAGATGTTGTGATTGGTTAGCCGGTGCCACCGCTTCACAAGCGTTAAAGCAGAAAAGATTTGATGCTGTTGGTCTCAATACATTACAGCTCCCAGACCGACTGGGAGTGTGAGCATCAACCCTGTAGTGGAGCAAAGACCACACAACAAAGACTTTGAGTGATTTGGACAAAGCCAAGACCAGAACCAGGCCCACAGTGCACTATTAGGTCTCTCGGCTGGCCTGGGTATGTCTTGGGATTCTCCCGGAAGAGGTGAGATGTCTGGGGAGAGGGAAGTCTGCGAGTCCCTGCTGAGACTGTTGACTCCGCGACCTGGCCCTGGACAAGCAGTGGAAGAGGGATGGATAGATGGATGGAGTCTTCCACAGAGAAGAAACAGTTGCTAATGCTACGCCAGGCCTCCATGCAGTGTCAGCCAGTGGCGTTAGCATCAAATAGCACATCTCGATCAATCAGTGGATGACTGACGCCGGCCGCGTGGCAGACTGGGCAAACAATGTCAGCTATGCAAAAGTAAAACAGTCATGCAGCAGAAACAGAGTTCAAGATGTAAAAAAGAGGCATCCAGAGGAAAGTAAAGATACCAACCATGAGCTGCAGGTTCGGTCCAGGGCGCAGTGTCTGGGCATACAAGAAGTAGGCAGTTGTGGAGGGAGGTGTGGAACAGGAGGAACAGCATGCAAATAAAGGAGAAACGGGGGAGAAAACAAATGACACCCATAAGCAAGCATTCAGAAGACCAAAACATGACAAAAGACAGAAGGCTGAAGGGAAATCAAACAGAGCCGAAGGCAGTGCAGATATAAACACAAGCTTTTACACACACACACACACACAATGGTGCTGGAGCAGGGCTGCCCACACTTTTTCAGCATGCGAGCTTTTAAAATGACCGAGTCACAAAGATCTACCCACTAAAACATGCTAAACATAGAAGTATTTTCAAATATATCGAGGATTCTTTATGTACAATGTATGCTGATGTACCCTGCGTACCCGCATGAGCTAATATTGAACAACACAATTGAATTAACTCTGAACATGTTTTTGTAATTGCATCAGGTTTGGAAGGACTTCTTGTTATTAATGATGATGTGACTCTCGCAGAACGATGCCTCGGTGGCGGCTTTCGCTTTTGAAGTATGTTGTGTGTAAAATGGCTGCTGTCCGGACAGCTGGGATCTTAATTCATGAACCTTTCTGTTTCTCAGCTCGCTTTTCGGTGGAAAGTCGGTGTCGTATTGTCGTTATTGCGATTGCAGACTGGCAGTGTAAATGCAGCGCAGCTGCTTGACGTTTATTTTGAAATGTGCGCTCTTATTTTGTAGTGCAAGGGGAAGTTGCAGCTGTACTGGAGTTAGCGGCAGAGAGGAACGCTCAGGTTTCATTAGTTTCATTACTCCGAGTATCTGATGAAGAGTACTGCAGGAAGAAAACTGCCTCTTGGTCGTGTTGAAGCAGCCGAAGTGTTCTCCGGTGATCAATAAATAAAACATCTGGAGAGCCATCGATGGGCGGCACAGGCAGAAAGGCGTTTAAACGACATCGTGAAACAAACTCCGCCTCCCATTCCGCGTTAAAGTGATGTGTTTCTGTCTTCTTACTCGGTCCAGCGATGGTGATAATCTTTCTGTAGTTTTAAAGAAAAAAGCGAGGGCTGAAGATCGGACATAACTCGTGACTCGTGCTGTGAGTGAGTGTGTCTGTGTGTGCGTCCAGCCCCTCCCCCCCGGGAGCGAGCGAACGAGTGAGTGAGCAAGAGAGAGAGAGAGAGAGCATGGCGCAGCGACGCTGCACTTAGCGCCTATTTGCGCATGTGCGGTCAGAAAAAACAAGTCGTCATCTGACTGGCTGCCCTGCATGTCAATCAAAAAAGATGTCACCCGGTCGATCGCGATCGACGTAATGGGCACCGCTGTGCTGGACGGTCCACTCAGAGGGGAGTGTGACTACTATTGTGAGAGACTATTATCATGTGCTGAAGGCAGCTTTGGTGTGGAGAGAAGCCAGACTATCAAGAGGAAATAACAAGAGCAGACAACTCAGGGAACGCTCGAGCATCGATTTACAGAGGGGACTTCCTGTTTGCAAGGAGTCCAGGGAAGTTCCAATGCCTCGGCGGCGCCGCTGATTCTGATGACCTTCACCTTCATCTCGTTTTTAAAGCACAGTACAGGACAGTTAGTGAGAGAATAGAAACATCTGTCAATTTAGAAAATGGGCTTTCAGATGCTATCAGCTTCATTCCAAATGTCTGTGCAGGTTCTTAATCATCAGGTCATGTTAAATCCCGAAGAGCAAAAAACCAAGCATCAACTGGACTTGTTCAAGTTTGTTGCAGACATGTCACCTCTCATCCAAGAGGCTTCTTCAGTTCTGAGAGACTTGTCGAGGGTCCAGATGCTTATACTCCTGTTGGTTGTGGATTTTGGGGACAGAGGTCAATACTGCATTGTGTTGCTTTCTCCAGTTTGACAAAAATGACGTGTTTAACTCCTCTCTCAAACGATCAGTCGTCCCTGGCTAAAACTTGGTCGTTACTGTCCTCAAAGTCAAGATTCAGGTCAAAAGAAACAAATGTTTTTGTCAAACTGGATAAACCATCCCTGAACAGAGGAGAAGGATTCGATGTAAAATCAGATCTGTCTTGCGTAGACTTGTGCCAAATATTGATGTCTTGATGCCCTTCTCCCTGTACACCAACTGCTGCACCTCCAGCCATCAGTCCATCAAACTGATTAAGTTTGCGGACGACACCACCCTCATCGGGCTCATCTTGGACGGTGATGAGTCGGCCTATAGGAGGGAGGTGGACCGGCTGGTGTCCTGGTGTAGCAGCAACAACCTGGAGCTGAACAGCCAGAAAACAGTGGAGATGAACGTGGACTTCAGGAAAGTCACAGCCCCACCGTCCCCCCTCGCCCTCACAGACTCCCCTACCCCCATCTCCATCGCGGACTCTTTCCGCTTCCTGGGCACCACCATCACCCGGGACCTCAAGTGGGAGCCGACCATCAGCTCCCTCACCAAGAAGGCTCAGCAGAGGATGTACTTCCTGCGGCAGCTGAGGAAACTCAAGCTTCCAACCCAGATGTTGGTGCAGTTCTACACCTCCATCGTGGAGTCCGTCCTCACCTCCTCCATCACCATGTGGTACGCTGGCGCCACCACCAGGGACAGACACAGACTGCAGCGCATTGTACGTGCTGCGGAGAAGGTGATCGGCTGCAAGCTGCCATCGCTCCAGGACCTGTATGTCTCCAGGACTCGGAGGCGTGCAGGTCATATGAAACTAGAATGAACTATGAGTGTGCACACCAAATTTGAAGTCTCTAGCTCCAAAATTGAGGTCAGAATGGACTCCTGAAAAATTCAGATTTTAGAAAGAAAATTAGCTCTCAGGTCCGGATTGTGATCCAGATCAATGCCATTCTCGGGGAGGACCGAGCCACGGACAGAACCTTGTTTGTGTAAAAATTTCAAGTTGATTGGGTTACTAGTTTTTGAGTTATGCGCTCGGACAGACAAACAGACAAACAAACAAACAGACAGACAAACGCACCCAATTGCAATACCCTCGCTTCCGTTTCGGCGAGGGTAACTATTAGACCAATATCTACTCACCATGAGCTGTGCTCTCAATAATCGCTTCTGTCCTTCATGTTCACGTTTTTTTCTTTCATAAATTCCACATTCTTGTCTTTTAATCCGGGTTCTTGTCTCTGTGCCAAAGCTCTTTTGAACCCTTCATTGCTCGTTAGCGATGCTAATCTGCTGTTGGAGATGAACCTGAGTTTTAAGTCTGACTCCTGGTTTGTCTTTTCCTCCTCCTCTTCTTCCTCCTCTTCCTCCTCCTCAGTTGGACTCTCCCATTAGCAAAGAAGCTCTCCAAAGACGATTGTTTTTATTAATCTTCACTAGTTCACATCTGTTTTTAGTAACGTATCACGTAAAGCATGAAAATTCATAGTCCAATGTTACGTTGGAGAAAATCCGGTCGTTTTTCAAAATAAAACACCTTTTATACGCTAATAATCGATACAACGGAAATTGTATAAATTAGTTATTCTTTCTGTGCGGCCCGGTAACAAATGCCACACGGACCGGTACCGGGCCACGGCCCGGTGGTTGGGGACCCCTGCATTAGAGCACTCTATGGTTCCTTGAGGGATAAAGTGTGTGCAAGTTATCACGACGCAGACAGATGTTTGTACTAGAGAGGTAATAGTACTGGGAGGAGGAGGAGGCCACTGCTATGTCTTCACTGCGCCGACAGGCGGTTCGGGGAATGGAGAATGATTAGCCATATTGAGACCCTGTTTGAAGAACCGAGGGTGCTTGAGTGGGTCAGCTAGATCAATGCTAAATAATAACGCGGGCCAGGTTTAGCACTGATAAATTCTCAGCATATTCGGTACACATTAGCATAACCTTTAGAACAGATCATTTCTCCATATGCACTCAAACATGTGTGGATTATGCAATGCTAACTCAAACTTTGCTGCAAGGTGAAGCTGCTACAAAGATGAGAAGCAGCTCTTCTACCCTTTTAATTTTTAATTTATTGTAATCTTGCATCTGTGGTGTAATTTATTTTGAACTTATTGTTATTTTATATCTGTGGAGTAAAATATTTTATTTTATTTTTATTTTTCATTAATTGAGTAATTTAATATTAGTTTTATTGGTATTGTTAAATGTCGATGATTTATGTACGAAGGACTTTCAACGGAAACAAGACCGCAAGAAATGCTCCTCTGAGACAGGATGTGTGACTGTACTTGTACTGTAATACATGCTACTATGTGACTGTACTTGTACTGTAATACATGCTACTGTGTGACTGTACTTGTACTGTAATACATGCTACTGTGTGACTGTACTTGTACTGTAATACATGCTACTGTGTGACTGTACTTGTACTGTAATACATGCTACTGTGTGACTGTACTTGTACTGTAATACATGCTACTGTTTGACTGTACTTGTACTGTAATACATGCTACTGTTTGACTGTACTTGTACTGTAATACATGCTACTGTTTGACTATACTTGTATTGTAATACATGCTACTGTTTGACTGTACTTGTACTGTAATACATGCTACTTTGTGACTGTACTTGTACTGTAATACATGCTACTGTTTGACTGTACTAGTACTGTAATACATGCTACTGTGTGACTGTACTTGTACTGTAATACATGCTACTGTTTGACTGTACTAGTACTGTAATACATGCTACTGTGTGACTGTACTTGTACTGTAATACATGCTACTGTTTGACTGTACTAGTACTGTAATACATGCTACTGTGTGACTGTACTTGTACTGTAATACATGCTACTGTGTGACTGTACTTGTACTGTAATACATGCTACTGTGTGACTGTACGCGTACTCTAACATTCTATCTAATAAATATATTCATCATCATCATCATCACCCCATCGCCTCACGGCAGCCTCGCCGGCCGACAGTTCATTGGACAGTAATAAAGATCTCACTGTGTACAGATGCAATGTTTATGCGATAGCATCCCCGCTAACCTGCCTAGGATTTAATCAACCGAACAGGAAAGTCGCCGGCCGGTTGTCAGTAATATCCAATATTTACAGTTGCATATAATATATGCCGGCATTCAGGCAAAACTGCATTCTTGAAGTAGTGGCTCATTGTAGCCTGTATTTTAAATTAGTATTTTCATCCCTGCTGCCCTGAGAAGCAGGAAATTACTTTATTATTCTAACATTTCATAATTTGGCCCCGCTGTAATGCATCTTTCAAATAGGAAAGGACTCAACTACCTCAAACTAGACGCTTGGCCTGTGGGTAACATTCATCACTCAGGTGGACCTCATGTGCAACGATAAATTGAGGCATTGATGTGGACACATCAGCTCCATGACTAGTTGCCATGGCTCCCGTGAGCCCTGTTGGCTCGCTGCAACCTGACAAACAGCAAGGTCGTGCCGAGATAACTGGATGGCAATCATTATTCCATTGGCAGAAACGCGTTATGTGGAACCCCACAGCAGGGAAACGGCCAGCAGGCTGATGAGCGTCCGACTGGCAGCTACGTTCTATTTGGGCAACACTTCGCTACACAGTCGCTTTCCATCCGATGAATGGTGGCGGAAAACGATACGTGGATGAAAGACCGTTTGCTGCATCAAGTGCCAACTTATGATTCATGTTGTCAATTTGTCATCACTTATCGGTGGCCTCAAGTTAGCAAAGACACCAATGTATTTGAACGCTAGCGATAACGTTGGGTGGTTCCCGACCGGATCGCGCGCTGTGGGCCTGTTCTGGCTTTGGCTACACCGGTCTATAGCACGTCGAGTCATTGCAGGGTTGATGCTCACACGTCCACTCAGTCTGGGAGCTGTAATGCAACGAGTAACTATTGAGACCAGCCGTGCAGCTCGCTCAATGTCTCGCCTTTACATTCCATCTCCTTATAATCACCAATATTCGTCCAGAACCAAATACGCGTCCGCTTGAAGAAGATGTGTCGGGCTCCAGATGTGCAGCAACGCCGTCGATGCTCTCGCAGGAACTGTGTATCTCCGGTCTTTGTGCCGCTTCGACTCAATCAAATGAGTAGCGGCCGGCTGCTCCAGTGTTAAAGTGGACAAAGAATCAAAGTGAGCAAAATGGGAACAAGAGCACCTTATCTGGCTTCTGTGTGCACGTTAGTCTGGGGATTGTGAGGTGGAGGCACATCTAAATCCATTCACTCATCCATTCACTCATCCATTCACAGTAGCACACATTCACTCATACATTCACTCATCCATTCACTCATCCATCCACAGTAACATCCATTCACTCATACATTCACAGTAGCACACATTCACTCATACATCCTCAGTAGCATACATTCACTCATCCATTCACTCATCCATTCACTCATACATCCACAGTAACATCCATTCACTCATCCATTCACTCATCCATTCACTCATCCATTTACTCATCCATTCACTCATCCATTCACTCATCCATTCACTCATACATTCGCTCACCCATTCACTCATCCATTCACTCATCCATTCACTCATCCATTCACTCATCCATTCACTCATACATCCACAGTAGCACACATTCACTCATACATCCTCAGTAGCATACATTCACTCATACATTCACTCATCCATTCACTCATACATCCACTCATCCATTCACTCATACATCCACAGTAGCACACATTCACTCATACATTCACTCATCCATCCTCAGTAGCATACATTCACTCATACATCCACAGTAGCATCCATTCACTCATACATTTACTCATCCATTCACTCATCCATTCACTCATACATTCACTCATACATTCACTCATCCATTCACTCATCCATTCACTCATACATCCACAGTAGCACACATTCACTCATACATCCACAGTAGCATCCATTCACTCATCCATTCACTCATACATTCACTCATCCATTCACTCATCCATTCACTCATCCATTCACAGTAACACACATTCACTCATCCATTCACTCATACATCCTCAGTAGCATACATTCCCTCATCCATTCACAGTAGCATCCATTCACTCATCCATTCACTCATACAGTCACAGTAGCATCCATTCACTCATACATTCACTCATACATTCACAGTAGCATCCATTCACTCATACATTCACAGTAGCATCCATTCACTCATCCATTCACTCATCCATTCACTCAAATAAATACGAAGGACTTTCAACGGAAACAAGATACATGCTGCTGTGTGACTGTACTTGTACTGTAATACATGCTACTGTGTGACTGTACTTGTACTGTAATACATGCTACTGTGAGACTGTACTTGTACTGTAATACATGCTACTGTTTGACTGTATTTGTACTGTAATACATGCTACTGTTTGACTGTACTTGTACTGTAATACATGCTACTGTTTGACTGTACTTGTACTTTAATACATGCTACTGTTAGACTGTACTCGTACTGTAATACGTGCTACTGTTTGACTGTACTTGTACTGTAATACATGCTACTGTGAGACTGTACTTGTACTGTAATACATGCTACTGTTTGACTGTATTTGTACTGTAATACATGCTACTGTTAGACTGTATTTGTACTGTAATACATGCTACCGTTAGACTGTACTTGTACTGTAATACATGCTACTGTTTGACTGTATTTGTACTGTAATACATGCTACTGTTTGACTGTACTTGTACTGTAATACATGCTACTGTGTGACTGTACTTGTACTGTAATACGTGCTACTGTTTGACTGTACTTGTACTGTAATACATACTATTGTTTGACTGTACTTGTACTGTAATACACACTACTGTGTGACTATACTTGTACTGTAATACATGCTACTGTTTACTGTACTTATACTGTAATACATGCTACTGTGTGACTGTACTTGTACTGTAGTACATACTACTGTTAGATTGTACTTGTACTGTAATACATGATACTGTTTGACTGTACTTGTACTGTAATACACACTACTGTGTGACTGTATTTGTACTGTAATACATGCTACTGTTAGACTGTACTTGTACTGTAATACATGCTACTGTTAGATTGTACTTGTACTGTAATACATGCTACTGTGTGACTGTACTTGTACTGTAGTACATACTACTGTTAGATTGTACTTGTACTGTAATACATGATACTGTTTGACTGTACTTGTACTGTAATACACACTACTGTGTGACTGTACTTGTACTGTAATACATGCTACTGTGAGACGGTACTTGTACTGTAATACATGCGACTGTTTGACTGTATTTGTACTGTAATACATGCTACTGTTAGACTGTACTTGTACTGTAATACATGCTACTGTTAGATTGTACTTGTACTGTAATACATGCTACTGTGTGACTGTACTTGTACTGTAGTACATACTACTGTTAGATTGTACTTGTACTGTAATACATGATACTGTTTGACTGTACTTGTACTGTAATACACACTACTGTGTGACTGTACTTGTACTGTAATACATGCTACTGTGAGACTGTACTTGTACTGTAATACATGCTACTGTTTGACTGTATTTGTACTGTAATACATGCTACTGTTTGACTGTATTTGTACTGTAATACATGCTACCGTTAGACTGTACTTGTACTGTAATACATGCTACTGTTTGACTGTATTTGTACTGTAATACATGCTACTGTTAGATTGTACTTGTACTGTAATACATGCTACTGTTTGACTGTACTTGTACTGTAATACATGCTACTGTGTGACTGTACTTGTACTGTAATACATGCTACTGTGTGACTGTACTTGTACTGTAATACATGCTACCGTTTGACTGTACTTGTACTGTAATACATGCTACTGTTAGATTGTACTTGTACTGTAATACATGCTACTGTTTGACTGTATTTGTACTGTTATACATGCTACTGTTAGACTGTACTTGTACTGTAATACATGCTACTGTTAGATTGTACTTGTACTGTAATACATGCTACTGTTTGACTGTACTTGTACTGTAATACGTGCTACTGTTAGATTGTACTTGTACTGTAATACATGCTACTGTGTGACTGTACTTGTACTGTAATACGTGCTACTGTTTGACTGTACTTGTACTGTAATACACACTACTGTGTGACTGTACTTGTACTGTAATACATGCTACTGTGTGACTGTACTTGTACTGTAATACATGCTACTGTGTGACTGTACTTGTACTGTAATACATGCTACCGTTTGACTGTACTTGTACTGTAATACATGCTACTGTTGTTAAATCTAAATAAAACTGAGGTTCTGGTTCTTGGGCCAAAGCATCTCAGAAATGTTTGTTCTAGTGTTGTCGTTGAACTAGATGGCGTCTCAGTGTCCACCAGCACCACGTCCAAGAATCTGGGGGTAATCTTTGATCAGGACCTGTCCTTTCAGTCCCAGATAAAGCACGTTTCAAGGACTGCGTTCTTTCACCTTCAGAATATTTCAAAGGTCAGGCACCTACTAACCCGAAAAGATGCAGAACAAATAGTCCATGCTTTTGTGACTTCCAGACTGGATTACTGCAACTCCTTACTGTCCGGCTGCCCAAAAAGGTCTATTAAACATCTGCAGCTAATCCAGAACGCAGCAGCTCGTGTTCTAACAGGAACCAGACTGAGAGAACACATTTCCCCTGTTCTGGCGTCTCTGCATTGGCTTCCTGTTAGGGAACGGATTGAATATAAAATCCTTCTGCTCACTTTTAAAGCCCTCACTGGCCAGGCCCCTCCTTACCTTACAGAGATGATTATCCCGTATTGCCCCACTAGAACCCTGCGGTCCCAAAATGCTGGCCTGCTCGTGGTTCCAAAAATTTCCAAGAGCAGACAGGGGGGCGGAGCTTCCAGTTATCAAGCTCCTTTATTGTGGAATCAGCTCCCTGATTGGTTCCTGAGACAGACACCATCTCTATGTTCAAGAGTAGATTAAAGACTTTCCTTTTTAACAAATCTTATAACTAATCGATGCAGTAATCAATATAATCAATATGCTGTCATTAGGCAGCACTGGTGGCTTAACATCATGACGCACTGAGCTCCTCCCCCTTTATCTGATTATTCATGTTATAAATAGATGTGTGCAATCTGTCTCTATTCCCCGTAGTCTTGTTCGCTCTCTCCCGCTGTTTGTCCCTCTCTCTCTTTCAGGTCCTTCTGTCCGTGGTGCTGCAGAACCTGGACCTGTGTCCCTCAACGCTGATGTCCACGTCGCTAGCATTAGCATTTATAGCTTTATATCGCTAGCATTAGCATTTTGTTTTTGTCTGCTCCTGCTCTGTCTCGCTATCACTTCCCTATCCATCTCCTTGACTCGTCTCCGACCTGCCATTCTCTCTCTCTCTCTCTCTCTCTCTCTCAACCCAGCCGGTCAGACAGATGGCCGTCCACCATGAGCCTAGGTTCTGTCCAAGGTTTCTGCCCGTTAAAGGGAAGTTTTTCCTTGCCTCCGTTGCTCTTGTGGGTCAAGTTGGGTTCTGTCTTTCCCTGCTAATCCTGTAAAGTGCCTTGAGATGACTTTATGTTGTGATCTGGCGCTATAGAAATAAAACTGAATTGAATTGAATTGAATACTGTGTGACTGTACTTGTACTGTAGTACATACTACTGTTAGATTGTACTTGTACTGTAATACATGATACTGTTTGACTGTACTTGTACTGTAATACACACTACTGTGTGACTGTACTTGTACTGTAATACATGCTACTGTTTACTGTACTTGTACTGTAATACATGCTACTGTTTGACTGTACTTGTACTGTAATACATGCTACTGTTTGACTGTACTTGTACTTTAATACATGCTACTGTGTGACTGTGCTTGTACTGTAATACATGCTACTGTGAGACTGTACTTGTACTGTAATACATGCTACTGTTTGACTGTATTTGTACTGTAATACATGCTACTGTTTACTGTACTTGTACTGTAATACATGCTACCGTTTGACTGTATTTGTACTGTAATACATACTACTGTGTGACTGTACTTGTACTGTAATACATGATGATGATGATGAATATATTTATTAGATAGAATGTTAGAGTACAAGTACAGTCACACAGTAGCATGTATTACAGTACAAATAACGTCAAACATCCTGTCTAAGAGGAGCATTTCAAAAAAGCCCTTGCAGTCTTGTTTCCGTTGAAAGTCCTTCGTACATAAATCATCCACAATTAACAATACAAATTTAACAATACAAATAAAAATAAAACCAATATTCAATAACTCAATTGATGCAACGTAACATTAGAAAAACAAAAATAAAATGATTTTACACCGCCGATGCAAACTAACAATTAATCTAAAATAAATTACACCACTGATGCAAAATGACAATGAATGACAATAAATTACATAAATTACAATAAATTACAAAGACACATAATATGTGCAACGTAGGTGGACAAAAAAGGAGGGGGGGTTTGATCCGGAGAGAGTCGTGATGACTATCTCCGTTTCTGCCCCCCTGAAAGGTGTATTTTTAGGGCCGTTTTGAAGGAGGCCAAAGAGGTGCATGTTTTGAGGGCAGGAGTCAAACAGTTCCACCCTTAGGGGGCAGTATTGTAAAAAGATGATTTACCCATGTTAGTCCTGTAGGAGGGGGTAATCAGGTTGTTGTTTGAGCTCCCTCTAGTGTTGTGGCTGTGGGTGTCACTAAATCTGTGGAGGTGTTTATTCAGGTATGCAGGGATTGAGGGGACTGAGGGCAGAGCTGCATTGACTATTTTAAATGCCAATCCCATTTTGAGTTGTTTGACCCTGTCTTCTACCCTGAGCCATTTTAGGCTAGCAAAATGTCCAGGAAGAAGGTGGGTCATGGGCCCCAGATTGAGGAGTAGCCGAATCAGCTTGTTTTGGGAGGTTTGGAGCCTGGTTTTCAGGGACATTTTGATGTTTGAATACCAGGAGGTGCTAGCATAGTCAAAGAGGGGCTGAACGAGGGCTCCAGCAAGCGTCCGGAGACAAAAGACATTCTGCCCAAAAATCTTGTTCTCTGATTGACTTTTTTGATCACCTTAGTTGCCATACTATCACCAGACAGGTATTTGTCAAGAACACAGCCCAAATAGGTAATCTCTTCTTTGCTGGAGATGACTGTATTATCAACTGTGACCTTGAAATCATTAACATTTATCTCACGTAGAGAGTGTTTAGACCCAAAAAGAATCGATTCGGTTTTACCAAGATGTAGTGACAGTTTGTTATCCGTAAGCCAAGTACGGATTCTGGTGACCTCAGAGCTGAGAGCTTCCTCAACCTGCACTTTGTCCTCTCCCGAAATCAGGAGTGCTGAGTCATCAGCAAACAGGAACAATTTGCAGTTACAGGCAGCATTCATGTCATTAATGTATAGGAGGAACAGTAACGGTCCTAGAATGCTGCCTTGAGGAACCCCACAGGGTCACCGGGAGGGACGAGGACAAGGTTACGTTTATATCTACCATTTGTTCTCGTCCCTCAAGGTATGATTTCATCCAGTTTACTGATGTGCTATCAAAACCAATCGCCCCTAGTTTATTCAATAGGATTGAATGGTTAACGGTGTAATACACACTACTGTGTGACTGTACTTGTACTGTAATACATGCTACTGTTTACTGTACTTGTACTGTAATACATGCTACTGTGTGACTGTACTTGTACTGTAGTACATACTACTGTTAGATTGTACTTGTACTGTAATACATGATACTGTTTGACTGTACTTGTACTGTAATACACACTACTGTGTGACTGTACTTGTACTGTAATACATGCTACTGTTTACTGTACTTGTACTGTAATACATGCTACCGTTTGACTGTATTTGTACTGTAATACATACTACTGTGTGACTGTACTTGTACTGTAATACATGCTACTGTTTACTGTACTTGTACTGTAATACATGCTACTGTGTGACTGTACTTGTACTGTAGTACATACTACTGTTAGATTGTACTTGTACTGTAATACATGATACTGTTTGACTGTACTTGTACTGTAATACACACTACTGTGTGACTGTACTTGTACTGTAATACATGCTACTGTTTACTGTACTTGTACTGTAATACATGCTACCGTTTGACTGTATTTGTACTGTAATACATGCTACTGTTAGATTGTACTAGTACTGTAATACATGATACTGTTTGACTGTACTTGTACTGTAATACACACTACTGTGTGACTGTACTTGTACATCAACTGTTTCTGATTAAAGGCAGATTAATTCATGTTGAATTAAAATCCAGGTGTCAGGTTACAGGTACAGCACCAGATGATCTGATTGTATTATTTGCTGGTATTACCCAATAATTATGCAGAGGTGTACTCATAAAAATGTTATCGACAAATGATTGCTGTGGAGAGTGGTGGTGGGAGGGGGGCTGCCTGCCAGTGTTCTTCACCGCCTGTCATTCATTCATGGTAATATTAGTTTGCTTATTGACACATTTTTCTTTCCATTCAGTGTCATTGATCGTTGATCGTGTGGACGGGGGACGATCAGTCACACTCGCTGGAGGATGAACGTTGATGACCTTTGCTGAGTCGGTTCTCGTTTCACTAAAGTCACCCTTTCGGCCGCGACTGCAGCTAAACAGAACGGGGGGGGGGGGGGTTGAAGGACATGGTCAGCCGGGCGCCATGGGAAAAGAAACAAAGAAAAACTCTGTTCCCGAAAGCGGTTTGGAGAAGCATTAAAAGAGGCATAATCCCACCCTGACTGGCAGAGCTGCAAGAAATCTGCATTTAGGCCTTCATGAGAATAGCGAGAATAGAAATGTAGTTATTTTCACGTCACTTTCAAAACCTCGTCGAGCACTTAAGAGCTATGTGTGGGGGCTCTCATGCTCTGTTCTGTCTCTCTATGGGTAACATGCATCTCTGATAGGTCGGTTTGGCAGCGGGTTTCTGATCTCTGCGGCGTGGGGGGGCTGGCATAATACGGCCGTATGAGCCTGCTGCCTTCAATCTATATACACAGTGGAAAGCGTGTGTGTGTGTGTGTGTGTGCGCGTTTTAGCCTGGGACTACCGGGTTTGGTTTCATCTCAAGTGGGGAATGAAATCACGGAGAATCCAGAGCAGTGGGAGCAGAACATGCAACTCTGCTTCACGGTTGAGGATGAGACTTTTATATTGGTATTCCAAGCTCACGCCGTTTCAGCGGGGCAGAAGGCGGAGCCCCAGAAACTGGACTTGACTTGAAATTCTTTCGTGAAGCATTCTGTTCCCCAAATAATGGATGATCGAAGTCTGTGCTCATCTTTACTGCACCAAAAATAGCCGTAATCTTGGATATTTATTTTCAATTAATGCATAATGGCGCTGCACGAGTAGCGAAAAGCAGTAGTGGTCTCGTCTTATATTGTTGTTGATGTCGTTCTAAATATCGTTAATGTAAAATCAACCATCTAAAAACGATTAATATCTACGCCCTTTGCTCACTTTTTGGAATGGAGCTGCTGATTTTGATCATTACAGCGACTTTGTTTGCAGTGGCTCATAGTTTGTCCGCCCCCCGCCCCCCGCCCCCCGCCCCCCGCCCCCTGCACACTGGTCGGATCCAGTACTCTCCGGAATTTTTACTGGCTTTAAGGCAGCGGTCCCGAACCTTTTTTGCTCCACGGACCGGTTTCATCTAGGACAATATTGTCATTATCTGCTCGATAATCGTTAATGACGCAGCCGTCCTGGCGTAGTCTAATAATAAATCAGCCCAGTGGTCTTAAGTCAAATGCAAATATCAACAGACAATAAACAACATTTTGTTCATAAATTAATAATCAACAACTCTGTAAACAATAATAATAAATAATTATAATAAAAAACTCGATTCAAGTGACTGCGCTGATTAAGTTTATTTTGAAATATATAGCGACTCACAATCAGCGCATAAACGTAGGAGAAATACCCGATAATTTCTATAACAAGGTGTACAATCAATCAAGTTAGTGGGAGCCCTGAGCGTGCTTCTCTGCAACGGGCCGGTCCCATCGAGGGGTAACGGGAGACAGGACACCAGAAGTGTGTCCCATCGAGGGGTAATGGGAGACAGGACACCAGAAGTGTGTCCCGTCGAGGGGTAACGGGAGACAGGACACCAGAAGTGTGTCCCATCAAGGGGTAACGGGAGACAGGACACCAGAAGTGTGTCCCATCAAGGGGTAACGGGAGACAGGACACCAGAAGTGTGTCCCATCAAGGGGTAACGGGAAACAATGACAGCCGACGTGTGTCCCGTACGTCCAGCCTGTTCCATAGTTTGGTTTTAGTTGCGGTCACTGCAGAAAATCCCACTTCACAAAGACAGGAAGTTAGAAACAGAAGCAGGATTTTCAATGCTTTTTGGACGATCTCTGGATATTCTGCCTTGATTTTAATCCAGAACACAGTTGTTGTCTGAAAAATACTTTAAGGCCACCGTCAGCAGTGGATCTTCTTCTAGCACAGACAGGCTCGATTCACCAGGTTTGTTCACAAATGGGTCGCGGATCCATTCTTTTGCAGTCCGTCGGTCTTTTGTGGTCGGGAAGTACTGCTCAAACTCTTCTATCTGCACAAACTAACCAATCGCGTGACCAAGACCTGTCAAGCCGCACAGATGCATGCAGTCGTGTGTGCGTTATTACGCACACAAGTCACTTTTCAAAATAAAACCTCTTCAGACTGATAATCAATAAAAAAATGAAAACAATTCAAATGTTCTGTGCGGCCCGGTAACAAATGCCTCACGGACCGGTACCGGGCCGTGGCCCGGTGGTTGGAGACCACTGCTCTAAGGGATCGACAGCCGCCACAACCACCGTTGGACCTACTTATGGAAGACAGTGTAATAGCGGACATCTTACGGTATCGTGAGTATTTTAATACGCGGAATGAAAACTGCAAAGTGCGGAAACGGGGAAGATGAGGAGGAGTCAGACAGAGACTGAAGCGTCTGGATCTCCACCGTACCCCGCCCCTCGATTCTAATCTGCAATGCCCAGTCCATCAGGAATAAGGTTGATGAGATCTGAGCCAACGTTACTCATCTGGAGAGATTCAGAGATGCACGCATCATGGCTTTCACCGAGACCTGGCTGACTCCAGAGGACCTGGACACGGACCCAACTCTCAGCGGTTTCAGCTCCGCTGAGGCTTGACAGGGACGCTGACATCAAAGGGAAATCCCAAGGGGGGGGGGGGGGGGGGGGGGGGGGGGGGTCTGCCTCTACGTCAATCAGCGGTGGTGTAAGAGCATCACTGCCAGAGAGACTGTGCACTGAGGACATCTAGCTGCTGTCTGTGTCAGTGCGCCCCTTCTGTCTCCTCCTGTTGTGGACATTCATCCCAAAGCCAACATGAAGAACGCAGTGGCCACTGGCCGCAACGCTACGGAACGATTACGGTCCATCTCTCCTGATGCTCCTCGCTTCATCCTTGGTGACTTCAATCAGTGCAACCTGAAATCGATGAGCAACCTTTATCAGTATATCTCTTGCCCTACCAGATTGAACAATCATAATACCATCTACCTTACTCCAATCTACAAGCCCCTCCTTAAAATGACTAAAGCTGCCACCCGAGAAGTGGAGATGTGGACTGGAAACGCTGTTGAGGAGCTCAAAGGAGCCCTTGAAAGCACAGACTGGAATGTTTTTGGTCGCTCAGATACTGATCTTGATGAGAGGGTTGATGTCATTTCCTCGTATATTCTTTATCTAAAAGACACAATCATCCCCACAAAACGGGTGAAGGTGTTTGCTAATAACAAACTTTGGTTGAATAAAGCAGTGAAGGATGCACTGCACAAGAAACATGATGCCTTTTTACATGGTCATAAGGCAGAAGCTAAAAAAGAGGTTAGATATGAAATTAAGAGGGCTAAGCTACAATATAAAACAGTGAGTTATCAGTTATAAAATGTTCAAGAGTCCGGGACAGAATTATTAAGTGTTCATGAGTCTTACAGCCGAGGGGAAGAAGCTGTTCTTGTGGCGGGAGGTTCTGGACCGGATGGACCGTAGCCTCCTGCCTGAGAGGAGAAGGTCAAAGAGTCCGTGTCCAGGGTGAGAAGGGTCGGCTGTGATCCGACCTGCACGCCTCCGAGTCCTGGAGACATGCAGGTCCTGGAGCGATGGCAGCTTGCAGCCCATCACCTTCTCAGCAGCACGTACAATGCGCTGCACTCTGTGTCTGTCCCTGGTGGTGGCGCCAGCGTACCACACGGTGATGGAGGAGGTGAGGACGGACTCCACGATGGAGGTGTAGAACTGCACCAACATCTGGGTTGGAAGCTTAAGTTTCCTCAGCTGCCGCAGGAAGTACATCCTCTGCTGAGCCTTCTTGATGAGGGAGCTGATGGTCGGCTCCCACTTGAGGTCCCGGGTGATGGTGGTGCCCAGGAAGCGGAAAGAGTCCACAATGGAGATGGGGGTAGGGGAGTATGTGAGGGCGAGGGGGGACGGTGGGGCTGTGACTTTCCTGAAGTCGATAATCATCTCCACTGTTTTCTGGCTGTTCAGCTCCAGGTTGTTGCTGCTACACCAGGACACCAGCCGGTCCACCTCCCTCCTGTAGGCAGACTCATCACCGTCCGAGATGAGCCCGATGAGGGTGGTGTCCGCAAACTTAATCAGTTTAACGGACTGATGGCTGGAGGTGCAGCAGTTGGTGTACAGGGAGAAGAGCCAGGGGGAAAGTACACAGCCCTGGGGGGATCCGGTGCTGATAGTCAGGGTGTCCGAGACCGTAGACCCCAGCCCCACATGCTGCCTCCGCTCCGTCAGGAAGTCGGTGATCCACCAGCAGAGGGAGTCGGGCACGTCGAGCTGGAGCAGGTTGTCCTGGATCAGTCCTGGGAGGATGGTGTTGAACGCAGAGCTGAAGTCCACAAACAGGATCCTGGCGTAGGTTCCGGGGGAGTCAAGATCCTGCAGCATGAAGTGGAGGACCAGATTGACTGTGTCATCTACAGACCTGTTGGCTCGGTATGCTAATTGCAGCGGGTCCAGGAGGGGGCGGGTGAGGGTCTTAAGGGTGGACGACCAGGCACTCAAAAGACTTCCAAGCTGGGTGGTCGAAGCAGCAGTAGTGCATATTTAAACACTGAGCAAGCGGCAGGTCGTTCAGAGCTCGGGGGGGCTTTGGGCTTGTAGTTGCTAATGGCCCTCAGCCCCCTCCAAATTGCTGCAGGGTCGTTAGCAGAGAACCGCTGCTGGAGTCTGCATGAATATACTGATTTAGCGTTCTTCAGCTCCCTGCTAAACCTGTACTTCACCTCCTTGTAGCTGTCTCTGTCTCCGCTCCTGCGTGCTGCCTCTTTCTCACGTCTAATCTGGCTGAGCTTTGACGTGAACCAGGGCTTGTCGTTAGCATAACTCCCCCTGGTGCGCGTTGGTACAATGCGCTTCTCATTGTAGCTGATCCATGAGCAAATGCACTGAATGATTTTTATCTTTGATGAACATGATTTTACAAATGTGCATAGTGACTTGTTTTGTCACTATGTCAGTGAGTGTCCTACCTATCAGGAAGAGCTGTGGACCTGACATGATCACAGGTCAATTTCTTAAAGTTTGTGTGGATCAGTTATGTTTTATTTTTACAGATCTTTTTAACTCATCACTGATCCAGCACAAGGTACCGAGACTGTGGGAGGAGTCTATTTCCCGTGGCCAAGAACAAACACACTAAAGAGCTCAATGACCTTAGGCCGGTGGCTCTCACCTCAATAGTGATGAAAATTCTTGAGCGATTGGTCAAAGACATTTTAACCGACAAGGCTCAGGGCCTGCTCGACCCAATGTAATTTGCATATCGGGCTAATAGAGGGGTGGATGATGCAACTGCCTCCTTGCTTAATTACCTGTACAAGCATCTTGAGGGTACTAAAAGTCATGCAAGGCTTTTATTTGTAGATTTCTCGTCAGCTTTTAACACAATTCAACCACACATTTTAGCTCGTAAACTACTGTCCGCTTCTAAACTAGATGCAGGTTTAGTAAAATGGGTACTGGACTTTTTAACATGTAGACCCCAGTCAGTTAGGCTAATGGTGCTCTATCCCAGAAGCGGCTGCCATCCACAGGCTCGCCCCAGGGGTGTGTCCTGTCCCCATTATTATTTATTTTATACACAAATGACTGCCGGAGCAACCATAAAGATAGGCATCTTTTAAAGTTTGCAGACGACACTGTTTTAATCAGTCTGCTCCAGGATGGTGAAGTCGAGCATGGGCCAGTCGTGGAAGACTTTGTGGAGCGGTGCGACAACCACTTCCTCAAGCTGAACATGAACAAAACTAAAGACATGGCAATCGACTTCAGGAAAACCTCAAACTCAACTGCACCAACTGCAATAAAGGGCTCCCTGGTCGAGTCAGTTGAGTACTACTACACGGGAACGGTGATCGCTCATAAGCTGAAACACGACCAATAGCAATAAAACCCTGATCGGGACGTCCCAAGAAATTAATAAATGCTTCAACAAATAGCTGCATGATTTTGTTTGGATGCTGTAATCTGGACATCACTGGGATAATCTGGGACAATCTCACGTCTGGCAATTTCAATTTGAGTCACCTAAGATTATAAAACAGCAAGTGTGTGTACCCCCCTTGTTAAAGATGAAGGATTATGAAGTTATGCTTTGAAATTCACTACTTTTTTCACCATATACTATATATGGTGAATATATATGGTGAATAATACATAACGTTTAATTTAATTTAATCTGTATTGGATCGGAAGGGAACTCTGTGGCACATCACTCGTCTCCAAAGCTCTCATTTTATCTTTGGATGAAATGATCTGACATTTTACTGCCAGAACCGAAGAGCTGGGAGAAAGAGATGGCAATTATTAATTAATGACGTTTCATTTTTTCCCTATGCAGAATATACACTTCAACATTTATACTTTTTAAATGCGCCTGACATTCAGGTCAAAGGCGGAAAAATCATTCAGAGTTTCACTGACAAAACTTCACAAAACACTTCAAATTGAAAATACAGAATAAATATGTAGTAGATTAAAGGTGAAATGTAGAATTAGCATTAACATTTATAGCAAAGTACATTTTATCACTAAAATACAAAACTTTTTTCTGTAACTGATTCTTCTTTGAAACTGAGTCTGCCTAGATCCCCCCCATTTAATTCCAAATATATTGTGCAGGAAGTATTTGGAAAACTCGGTTCTTTATTGTTATGATTTAGTTTAGTAACTATTATTCCCAGCAGGCACATGAGAAATAATCAACGCCCAATCAGAAACAGGCCTGCGCAGACAGCAGACTCTAAAGCAGCAGAGCGATCAATCAGCTTGCATAGATAGGTATTCTCTTTAATCCAACCAGATGCCATAATCAAGCACAATGCCTGTGATTTCTGCCAGCCTCGTGAGATTTGTTCCAATTGAGCAGCCTGTCAGAGATGCTTTGATTGCCTCCACAGCTCAGGCTGTTTTCTGAGTCAAGGCAGATTGCTGTTTTCTATCTGCCCCCTTTGGAGATTTAGACTCATAATATCCCTGAGCTTTATTTCTCAAGAGCAAGAGAAACATTTCTTATTTCAAAAGGGCCTAATTTTTGGGCTTCTGTTCGGTTTTTGTTGTTGTTGTTCAGTCCCACTGTTCCGCTTCTCCCACAACCAACCAAACTGGGGCGGGATCTTTGAGTCTGAACAATGGGCGTGTTTCAAGTGAAAACCGATCATTGGATTTGCAGCAATTATAAAACGGATGCAACTGATTTCAATATCTACATCTCATCATTATTCAGGCTTCTTAGAGACCGGTTTGTTTTATCTTTTCCCATCAGTCCACGCTGCTTTTGTCCTTCAATCGCGGTTTGGTGCCGAAAAACAAAAAGCTTTCCACCAATAACACTTTTTTACGTGTCCAGCCTGTTGTGAAACATTCACAACATCGCAGCGACTACTGAACAGCAGCGGCGAGGTCGCAGCCTGCAGTTTGCCCTCACAAACACGACCCCGCACACCTGCGCACCGTCGACAAGTAGAAGAACCTTCACTTTGTGCAGTGGAGCACTGTAATGACTCAGCATTCAGCCGTCATGTTTCTGCACTGATCAGTATTTATTAGGGCTGTCAAAAATAACGCCATTAACTATTTTTGGTCGTTAATTACGTAATTCTTTTAAACAAATTTCACGGATGTGCAGTATGACGAATGCAATTTGTCAGGAAATTGGATGGGAGCTAGAGCAAGATGAGTTTATGGATGAACTCAAATACAAAAAGAACGATGATGGTACAGTTAACAAGTACAAGGTTATTTGCAATTAATGCGTTTAAATTTCATCGGAGCTGCTCAAGCTTGAGGTACCATGTGAATGCCAAACACGTGTTAACCGGGTTCAGCAAATGGTTGGACCAGACCACGCTGAATGTGCGCAGAGCATTACCAAAATCAATCTCAGATCATTTGACCAACACAATAGCAAAATGGATTGCAAAAGATCGTAGACCGATTAGCATCGTAGGAGACACAGACTTCGTGGATGTTCTGAAGGTGGCGTGTCAACACTCCTACACTCCTCAATCTGGGGCCCATGACCCACCTTCTTCCTGGACATTTTGCTAGCCTAAAATGGCTCAGGGTAGAAGACAGGGTTAAACAACTCAAAATGGGATTGGCATTTAAAATAGTCAATGCAGCTCTGCCCTCAGTCCCCTCAGTCCCTGCATACCTGAATAAACACCTTCAATAAACGGGCGGCTGTGGCTCAGTTGGTAGAGTCCAGTGATCAGTAAATCAGTGGTTCGAATCCCAGCTCCGACTGTCCGCATGTCGAAGTGTCCTTGGGCAAGACACTGAACTCCAAATTGCTCCCGGTTGGTCTGGCAGCAGTCGCCCACTGGAGTATGAATGTGTGTGTGTGAATGGGTGAATGTGAGGCCTCGTGTAAAGCGCTTTGAGCACCGCAAAGGTGGAAAAACGCTATATAAGTGCAGTCCATTTACTTCAAAGATTCAGGATGCTTTCACACTGCTGCTGTTCGCTCCCTTTTAAACTGACCAGAGTTCCTTTCCTCGGATAATGCGCTCCGTCTTAAATTATCTTCAAAATGTGCCGAACACCCTATGGTCCGCGCGCCCTATGTTTCGTCGCGGAGTGATGCGTACCGGTGCTGTCCTTCATCATAGTATTATAGTCAGGAGCCTCACGGAGTGAAACGTACCGATGCTGTCCTTCACCATAGTATTATGGCGTGCTGACGAAGCGTATTTCCAACTCGAGGCTGTCGGTCCCGCAGCAGAACACGGGAATAGAGCAGCGGCGAAAGAATCCAGCATTAATGAATCAATGGAGGAAGAGGAGGAAGCAAGAAGAAGACCTGCAGCAACTCGGCTCCTGCGATCGGCAACTCCGTGCGCTCCGATCTCACCAATACGGTCTAAACCCAAGTGAAGCAAGCTAACGCGCTAACGGGCTAACTATCAAACTAGCTTATCGTCGTCATCCCCGGTGGATTAACCAAAGAACTGCAACCGTTCAACGTTAAACTGCGAGCTGCGTGGGAGCGCTGGACGACAGACGGAGAACACAGTTTCACTCAGAGTGGAAGGCAGCGGAGCGCCACCGTGTGACTGGATTGTAGCTGCTTCGGCTAACTGTCTGCTAGCATTGTTGTTCTGTGAAGCCGGCTTCATTTCCGAGGCGCTGCACGGCACGGAAAGAGACTCTGACAGTGAAGAAAGAGGCCGGCATGTTTGACGGAGATCTAGCGCAGCTGTTCACTACAGAAACAGAGGATGAGGACTTTGATGGGTTTGATTAATGACGATTAAAAAAAACGGTACCAAACTCTGTTTTGTTCCGGCTCTATTTTTTAAAACGCGCGCTAGTATGCTTGTTTGATTGATGACAATTAAAGATTTGTACCAAACTCTGTTTTTCTCCTGCTTTATTTTGCGCACCTATCATGCCGGCGCCTTTTGATCCGCGCGCCCTTTGTATGTTTAAAATACCGAAAAATCAGCTGTTAATGAGACTGCGCCGAATCAGCAGGTGCGTCATAAGGTCGTGAAAATACGGTAATCATTATGAATCTATTGAAAGTTCTGATTAATCTGAATAAATAGATTCGACAGCCCTAGTATTTATAGATCTTTGTTTGTGAATCACAATAATGTTAAACCAGAATTCCGTAACCTGTAGCTGTGCAGAATATAAATATCAGACAGTTACTGTTTGAAAAAAACAACACTCAGCATGTGAATAGTGTGAAATGTGTGTTCCTTCTGTACAAATCTCATGGCTCAGAGATTAGAATGGACCTGCAGTCTGGATTTGGAAATGTGGAAACATGTCTTCCAGCATTGTCAGGACTTCTGGATGACAGCATCGCTACATCCCCGACCGAGGCTTCCCCGGCCCTTGCCCCGTCGTTCTGCCATTTGCTTTTATTGCAATTTAATATTCACAGCTCCAACAGGGAGCCTCAGCCATGACCTTTAACCCGTTACGTAATGGAAAGCATGTCAAAGCATTTAAAAATGAATGGAGACATAATGACTGGAAGCGAGTGGCCGCCACCAGTCGGACATGAAACATGCAGGTGAGTACGGCTGCGTCTGCACCCGAGGATGGAGAAGCATGGAGGGACTCGGAAATGAGGCGCCGCACGCACAAACACGCCAAAAGAACCAGAATAAAAACAGGCCGTGTGAGGGCCATACTGTACCTTGATTGGCTCCGGGGTAGGACATGATGGTGGTGATGGTGGTGGTGGTGGCTGTGGTGGGTGGAGGGGTAGTGGTGGAAGCATCTGAATGAGAGGACAGATACATGACAGCACAGGGGGGTAAACAATGAGTACAAAGGAAAGTCACAAAAAGCGATGGCAAAGTCCACTGCAAATAGTGACAGTGCATTAAATGCTGTCTGCATTCCAGCAGCCTGGCGACGACTGAGCTCGTTCGGAAGCCGCTTTTAAATTTGCTCACGAGCTGCACACCACGACACGAAGCTCCGACACAGCTAGCGAGAGGAAGTGATTAAGTGTCTAACGAGCAACACATGCTGGCATTGTACTGTCGCTCATAGCATCAGTCCCTCCCACAACGTTCCCTTTTAACTGCATTGACTCGGCTGAATTGTCCAGCTGCAAACAGCTGGGAGAGACATCAGGAATGGCACTTCCCTGGTTCGAGTTGCAGGGGAGCGCTGATATGAGGCCAGTGCCTGGCAATAGGCAGTGGGGTAATGCTGAAAAAGAACAGTAATCCACCACACTTGGTGTAATAAATGAAATCCTGTGTGATAAGAAGGTGAGGATGGTTCCGTGCATGCTGGCCTGCTGCTGCTTAGCTGCTCTTTAACTCCGAAACAAGCTGCAGCTTCAGCTCTCATTTTTTGAAGGTTGAACCAGACACAGAATTTTAGCCACGGTTACTTCCTGCTTTTTAGGCTGTGCACGACGGTTAATGGCTTCATTTACATGAATTGTAATTTTCGGCCCCTTTATTTGCATAAACAAGCCCAATTTCGTGCTTCATGAGTCCCTGGAAACAGAAAAAAAAAAGAAAAAGAATATTTACCCCCCATTTGAGCAAAAACCGTCGCTGTAGGAAATTATTGAGTAAACACTTTGTTGGTGTTTTAAAGATCAACATTTCCAGTAGGAATAAATGGACTCAGAGATGGAGAACACCGGCTTGATTACTGAAATCGAGTGGCAGCATCAGTGGATAACAATTAGAGCACCAAAGAGAAAAGTCCAAAATCATTGATTTTGTAAAATAGGTCTTTAATCTGAAAGGCTTTGAGTTATGTTGCTGACAGACAGACAGACAGACAGAGAGGCAGACAGACAGACAGACAGAGAGGCAGACAGAGAGGCAGACAGACAGACAGACAGAGAGGCAGACAGACAGACAGACAGACAGGCAGACAGACAGGCAGGCAGGCAGACAGACAGACAGACATACAGACAGACAGACAGACAGACAGGCAGACAGGCAGACAGAGAGGCAGACAGAGAGACAGACAGACAGACAGACAGAGAGGCAGACAGACAGACAGACATACAGACAGACAGGCAGGCAGGCAGACAGACAGACAGACAGACAACTACCGCCCTGTTTCCATCCTTTGTTCCATCTCAAAGGTTATGGAGAGAATAATCCAGGAGCAAATCAACCGCTACCTCGCCGAGCATAACCTGCTCTTTGAATTCCAATCGGGCTTCAGAACATCCCACTCCACTGACACATGCCTCATATATCTGACCGACTACGTCAAGCGTGAAGTAGACTCGGGCAAATACTGCGGCATGGTCATGCTGGACCTCCAGAAGGCCTTTGACCCCGTTAACCGTTCAATCCTATTGAATAAACTAGGGGCGATTGGTTCTGATAGCACATCAGTAAACTGGATGAAATCGTACCTTGAGGGACGAGAACAAATGGTGGACATAAACGGAACCTTGTCCTCGTCCCTCCCGGTGAGCTGTGGGGTTCCTCAAGGCAGCATTCTAGGACCGTTACTGTTCCTCCTATACATTAACGACATGAGTGCTGCCTGTAACTGCAAATTGTTCCTGTTTGCTGATGACTCAGCACTCCTGATTTCTGGAGAGGACAAAGTGCAGGTTGAGGAGGCTCTCAGCTCTGAGCTCACCAGAATCCGTACTTGGCTTACGGATAACAAACTGTCACTACATCTTGGTAAAACAGAATCTATTCTTTTTGGGTCTAAACACTCTCTACGTGAGATAAATGTTAATGATTTCAAGGTCACAGTCGATAATACAGTAATCTCGAGCAAAGAAGAGATTACCTATTTAGGCTGTGTTCTTGACAAATACCTGTCTGGCGATAGTATGGCAACTAAGATGATCAAAAAAGTCAATCAAAGAACAAGATTTTTGGGCAGAATGTCTGCTTTTGTCAACAAAAGTGCTCTCCGGACGCTTGCTGGAGCCTCGTTCAGCCCCTCTTTGACTATGCTAGCACCTCCTGGTATTCAAACATCAAAATGTCCCTGAAAACCAGGCTCCAAACCTCCCAAAACAAGCTGATTCGGCTACTCCTCAATCTGGGGCCCATGACCCACCTTCTTCCTGGACATTTTGCTAGCCTAAAATGGCTCAGGGTAGAAGACAGGGTTAAACAGCTCAAAATGGGATTGGCATTTAAAATAGTCAATGCAGCTCTGCCCTCAGTCCCCTCAATCCCTGCATACCTGAATAAACACCTCCACAGATTTAGTGACACCCACAGCCACAACACTAGAGGGAGCTCAAACAACAACCTGATTACCCCCTCCTACAGGACTAACATGGGTAAATCATCTTTTTACAATACTGCCCCCTAAGGGTGGAACTGTTTGACTCCTGCCCTCAAAACATGCACCTCTTTGGCCTCCTTCAAAAAGGGCCTAAAAATACACCTTTCAGGGGGACAGAAACGGAGATAGTCATCACGACTCTCTCCGGATCAAACCCCCCCCCCTTTTTTTGTCCACCTACGTTGCACATATTAAGTGTCTTTGTAATTTATTGTAATTTATTGTAATTTATGTAATCGATTGTCATTCATTTTCATTTTAAATAATGACAATGAAGATTCAAGATTCTTGAATCTTGAATCTTCATTGTCATTTTGCATCAGTGGTGTAATTTATTTTAGATTTACTGTTAGTTTGCATCGGTGGTGTAAAATCATTTTATTTTTCTGATGTTACGTTGCATCAATTGAGTTATTGAATATTGGTTTTATTTTTATTTGTATTGTTAAATGTCGATGATTTATGTACGAAGGACTTTCAACGGAAACAAGACCGCAAGGGCTTTTAGAAATGCTCCTCTTAGACAGGATGTTTGACTGTACTTGTACTGTAATACATGCTACTGTGTGACTGTAGTTGTACTGTAATACATGCTACTGTGTGACTGTAGTTGTACTCTAACATTCTATCTTATAAATATATTCATCATCATCACCACAGACAGACCGACAGGCAGACAGAGAGAACAATGCTTTGACTGATATCATTGAAATGTTGTGGAGCGATGGATCTGCTGCAGGTCATGAAGCTAAGCTAGTAGCTACAACTTTTACACCAGGAATCGTGTAACTCCCCTGATGGCGTCGCTATCTGTTGGTGCATGTTGGACTGCCAATGCACTTCCCTTGAGTCAATGACGTCTAAAAGCAGCAGTGGTCAAAGGAGTGGCTGCAGAATGCTTGTTAAGCACATTTCATTTCCTATCAGATACTTACTTTTTATTGATTTGTCCCTCGGAGGGCAGTTTGGTTTACAGCAGTTACAGTCTAACTGGAGCCTGCTGCTGGTCGCCGCGTGCGCATGCGCCCGGGCAATGTGGGTGAAGTGTCTTGCCTAAGGACACAATGACAGTGCACACATGTGCCTGAGCCAGGAATCGAACCGCCAACCTCTCGATCTTAGGACTACCCTCTGCGCCACCGTCTCCCCCCACAGACGCTTCGGTTTCGATGCTTCAACTTTAATGACGGCTTTACTGACATTTTCTTGTGTCTCACACAGATTTACGGGGGGAGAAGGGATATAACTACAAACCCCACCAATGCCCTTTGACCCCACCCGAGAGGCAGTCCATCTCAGCTGAGGCTCAACACGACTGGGGAACTTGAACCGCCAAACAGTGCAGCACGGTCTCACTCTGTGTGGCCGATGGAAAAGCCTTGTGGGCGTGAGCAGCACCAACCTGTTCTGGTGTACCGCCGAGACACATGGACAATGTCAGCGACGGCGTTGGACACTGGCTAAATGTGATTCAATGAATTCAGATAACTGATAGCGGTGTAACGGTACACTAACATGTACTGTCTCAAACAGATGCTGCAGGACAGCGTCCCTCATTTCTGTCTCAAACAGATGCTGCAGGACAGCATCTGTTTGAGACAGAAATGAGGGACGCTGTCCTGCAGCATCTGTTTGAGACAGAAATGAGGGACGCTGTCCTGCAGCATCTGTTTGAGACAGGAATGAGGGACGCTGTCCTGCAGCATGTTTGAGACAGAAATGAGGGACGCTGTCCTGCAGCATCTGTTTGAGACAGAAATGAGGGACGCTGTCCTGCAGCATGTTTGAGACAGAAATGAGGGACGCTGTCCTGCAGCATCTGTTTGAGACAGAAATGAGGGACGCTGTCCTGCAGCATCTGTTTGTTATTTTGACCAAAGACTGTCACAGATATTTCATATCAGTGTTTTGGAACTGCATTAACTTGTATAAGATTCTTATAAAAGAGTATAATATGGGACCCTTAAGGAATTACTGTATTTTGGTACTGAATATCCAAAAATTATCATTTTTGGGTTAAAATTATATAATATAAGATAGAAATAATCGAAAACATCCACTTTGTAGTCATAAATAATACACAATCAACAAATATTTCGCCTAAATTTCACCCGTGTATAAAATGCTTCCAGTGATGGGATTGCACTTTGTTCTCGTAACATTTTGCACCAGGAGTTTTGCTTCCACTCAAGCAGGGTTTCGCTGTCTGAATAGGATGCTTTGGAACACCTTGCACCTCTGGAAGACACGTTGGACGCCACGTCAAGAGCTAAAGGTGATTTGTGGACAAACTCCCACTTGCTTTAATAGAGAAGTGTAAAGAATGCAGGAAGTCGGCGGCGAGCAATGAAGGCGAATGCTGGTAAAGGAGGCGGAGAAAGAGCTCAATGATTGTGTGAGCGGTGAACAGTGCCCAGTCTCGTTCAACGCCTGCTGGTTGCCTTTCCTAATGCCTTGAAGTCAGAGCAGCTGCGAGACTCGGAGCGCCACAGACGGAATTCTTTTTTGCCGTTAACATTGTTAGTGTCAACTCGTCTCGCACTGTTCTCCATCACTGAGGGTCATCAGAGGAGACGCCGTTCGTTCTGGCTGTCAAGCAGGGGGGGTGTTGCTACGCGGCGGCGTCACGTGGGGTTTTATCACTCGATTACGAAGCCCGAATGCACAGTCTAGGATCTTATGTTGATATTGTGGCAGGTTATAACTTTTAATAATATCAAAACATATGAGGTGCAGAAGAACTTTATTTCATGATGGCCTTTGGGCATTGTGGGTATATTTTTTTAACACCATTGTGTTGGGTCTTCCTGACGAGGCATTTGACCAAGTCACAAAAACAGCATGTCTAAGAAATGCTGCCGATGTCCAAGGATGTGTGTCGTTCATCTGGACTGGAAGATGGGATACGGTATATTAATTATTCGTGCATTCATCCTCCGAACCGCTTCGTCCGTTACCGGTTGCGAGTCATGCTGGAGCCAATCCCAGCAGTCAACGGGCGAGAGGCGGGGCACACCCTGGACAAGCCGCCAGCTCATCGCAGGGCCACACATGCACAGACAAACAATCACACACACACTCACACCTGTGGGCAATTTAAAGTAACCAATTCAACTCATTTGCATGTTGTTGGTGGTGGGTGGAACCCGGAGAACCCGGAGAGAACCCACACACACAGGGAGAACATGCAAACTGCTCACAGTCGGCTTCGAACCTGTGACCTTCTTGCTGCGAGGCAATCAGCGTTGTGCTCGTAGCAGTGCTTTAACATGCATTCTTTCTTGGTTCTTGTTCAAAGACACGGCCCTTTCTACGTAAGCTTATGAGAAAATAACGCCCAGCTGGAGAAACGAGTTACCGAATTAGCTTGTGCTAATGTTGGGTTTTACTCGCGTGTACGGTCACAGAGCTCGCTTTGATCAGCGTTCATGATAGTTATTGTTACTCATCAAGCTGTGTCTACGATCATAAAATCTGTCCCACATCAAAGGAACCGATACGGCCACCAAAATCCGACCTTTCGTGGCGCTCTAAGACTTTGCCACATCCATTCCACACAAAGCAAACACATTAGCTCCGAAAGCAGCCCACGAGCGGATCCAACGCTCAAACTCACTTGTTCTCAGCAGTCGATGACACCCCTGCAGCGTGTCTGATTCGTTTCTGCAGAGCTTGCACCAGTGTGTCTACAAACGTGCCCCCGCCCCCCCTTCCCAGCTTCCCTTCAGGTAAATGGTCGACCTCAGAGGTGCGTGCTGCTGGAGGTGGCGTAAGGACACATTAAAGCCATCAAACGAGTGGCTCTAGCTCTAAATGGACGGAAGCCTTCCGCGGTCTTAATGGTGACTGTTCTCTTTGAGGTGCAGGGCTTTTAGTTGTTTTTTCTCACTGTGGAGAAGTGGCAGGGGATGAGAGGGGGGGCTTTCACCATCAAGCTTTGTTGTTCTGAGGGAGAGATGTGCAAAAAGCCTGCTGCAACTGCACTACTAGAATATTTATGATCACCATCTGACTACAGAAAAACTATTTGTTTTAGCAGAGTAACTCCTAATCCTTGTTTTAGCAGACTAACTCCTAATCCTTGTTTTAGCAGAGTAACTCCTAATCCTTGTTTTAGCAGACTAACTCCTAATCCTTGTTTTAGCAGACTAACTCCTAATCCTTGTTTTAGCAGACTAACTCCTAATCCTTGTTTTAGCAGAGTAACTCCTAATTCTTGTTTTAGCAGAGTAACTCCTAATCCTTGTTTTAGCAGAGTAACTCCTAATCTTTGTTTTAGCAGAGTAACTCCTAATCCTTGTTTTAGCAGACTAACTCCTAATCCTTGTAGCAGAGTAACTCCTAATCCTTGTTTTAGCAGACTAACTCCTAATCCTTGTTTTAGCAGAGTAACTCCTAATTTTTGTTTTAGCAGAGTAACTCCTAATCCTTGTTTTAGCAGACTAACTCCTAATCCTTGTTTTAGCAGAGTAACTCCTAATCCTTGTTTTAGCAGACTAACTCCTAATCCTTGTTTTAGCAGAGTAACTCTTAATCCTTGTTTTAGCAGAGTAACTCCTAATCCTTGTTTTAGCAGACTAACTCCTAATCCTTGTTTTAGCAGAGTAACTCCTAATCCTTGTTTTAGCAGACTAACTCCTAATCCTTGTTTTAGCAGAGTAACTCCTAATCCTTGTTTTAGCAGAGTAACTCCTAATCCTTGTTTTAGCAGACTAACTCCTAATCCTTGTTTTAGCAGAGTAACTCCTAATCCTTGTTTTAGCAGAGTAACTCCTAATATTTGTTTTAGCAGAGTAACTCCTAATCTTTGTTTTAGCAGATTAATCCTAATCTTTGTTTCAGCAGAGTATCTCGTAATGTATGTTTCAGCAGATTAATCGTAATCTTTGTTTTAGCAGAGTAACTCCTAATCTTTGTTTTAGCAGAGTAACTCCTAATCTTTGTTTTAGCAGAGTAACTCCTAATCCTTGTTTTAGCAGACTAACTCCTAATCCTTGTTTTAGCAGAGTAACTCCTAATCCTTGTTTTAGCAGACTAACTCCTAATCCTTGTTTTAGCAGAGTAACTCCTAATATTTGTTTTAGCAGAGTAACTCCTAATCTTTGTTTTAGCAGATTAATCCTAATCTTTGTTTCAGCAGAGTATCTCGTAATGTATGTTTCAGCAGATTAATCGTAATCTTTGTTTTAGCAGAGTAACTCCTAATCTTTGTTTTAGCAGAGTAACTCCTAATCTTTGTTTCAGCAGAGTATCTCGTAATGTTTGTTTCAGCAGATTAATCGTAATCTTTGTTTCAGCAGATTAATCGTAATCTTTTGTTTTAGCAGATTAATCGTAATCTTTGTTTCAGCAGAGTAACTCGTAATTGTGTTGTCTTCCTTATAACATGAAGACGAGGCGTTGACTGGTCTTTTAATATTCTTTATTCGGAGCTTTCTCATTCCCTGTGTACAACGCTATCCCTCGAGCCACGTACCAGTTCCTACTGCGCATGCTCCAACCCTGTGGCATGCTGGGTAATGGAGTTCTTAAACTAACAACACAGTAATTGTTGTTTTAGCAGAGTAACTTGTAATCTTTGTTTTAGCAGAGTAACTCCTAATATTTCTCTTAACACTCACTCCTACAAAAATCGTACCTCAAATTTATATGCTCCATTCCGAATGCAAATCTCAGAAATCTCAAACCAGTCAAATTGGAACAGTTTGTCGCTCCAAATTTATTGAGCTGTTTAGCGTCTTAGCGTTAGCTGAGCACTGATTCCGAAGCCCAAAGTCAAAACTACGAGCGCTTTTTACCGAACTGCAGTCCGGCTCTATTAACCGTCTTCCATCCAATGATCTACTTGATGAAGGGATTATTAAAAAGAGAGGCAGCAATCGAGGCTGACACTGTTTCCACATAATAGCAGCTGTTCATGTAGCAGGCGGTAGCTCGTTGTTTCACTCGTCATTAGCGCAGCGGCGCTGCGGTTGTGAGTAACATGCATTCATCCAGCGTCTGTCAGGCATTGAGAGTCCCTCTTCCCTCCCGAAATAATTTCTCTACAGGCTCTGGGTGCACCAAAAGTAATAGTGAAGTAATGTTGTTTAGTGAAAATGAGCATATTATTAGGGTGCGATGTCCTACAGGGATAAAACGTTATTGCTATTGACAGTGTACCAGAAAACAAATACAGGTGAACAGACTTTGCAGGAGAGTAATGAGGAGGAAACTGTCGGCGGAAGCAGCCAACAGAAAAGACGGACATGAAAGATCATTTTAAAAAATGTCAGCGGCGAAATCAAGAGGCAGATGATCAATATATAATGAAATGATTACATGGATTATAGATCCATAGCGCTAATAATAAAATCTAATAATGATTCCATGGAGCTGATGTGGAAGTTTACTGTTAAATTAAATTAGGTAGAAGAGAATGAGCAATCTCACCAAAAATAAACAAATATATAAAATAAAACCACATTCAATCAATAAGTCATCGGTGTGTTTGCTACAGGCACG
Source organism: Brachionichthys hirsutus (assembly GCF_040956055.1). NCBI lineage: Eukaryota > Metazoa > Chordata > Actinopteri > Lophiiformes > Brachionichthyidae > Brachionichthys > Brachionichthys hirsutus. Next base: position 14,355,526 of record NC_090906.1, on the reverse strand, counting down.
AGTGAGAACATGGAACGCTCAGCTGATACGTACTGTCAATAGCCACCAATCAGGGGGCCGGAAAGGAAACACATGATACAATCACTACGGCTTGAAGGTCAGTGTCGTCTGCATACCATAAACGTAAAGGATGTAGTCGTCAAAAGACTCCCCCACCGAGTTGGCGGCCACACAGCGGTAGGTTCCGTTGTAGGACTTGTTCAGATTCTCGATGAAAAGATCAGCGCCGGTGATGACGGCGTGGGACGGCACATCGTCGTCCACCTTGACCCAATTCACCCGCTGAGGCCTGAAACAAAGACAGCAGGGCAGCGGTGAGATCAGCGTGGACGAGCTGCACTTTCCAACCGTGAAAGTGATTGATTATGGGATGGAAACACGCTGGAAGGACTGCCATTACCCCGTACGAGCGTTGAGACTCTTTCCAACCCAGAAGATACAATGAAAGTGCTAATTTACCCAAAGTGCTCCAGCTACAATCCACTTTGCCATGTTTCACGAGTGTTTTGATTGGCTGTGGCTCAGCCGGTTGGGGTTCTGTCTCGTGGGTTGTCTGCTGATTGCAGAATTGTTAGCAGAATAGCTCAAAAGGTTCTCAATGGACTTCAATAACAATACGTGAAAAGGCTGCCTTTGGAATGCAATAGCAGCAATTCAATTTCAAGATTAGGATTCAAGCAGTGGATGGAGGAAGACTTCCAGTCGTGGTGGTAGAACATCCTCTCATGTCTATTGTCTCCTCGACCCGGTTTCCAGCCTGGTCGAGTCTCTGATGTCGTACAATCAGCTAAAAAAGAAAAAGGGATGCATTCCGCTAAATCCTGTGCATGCGTATGTGGAGGCTCTTCACACATGAAGAACATTCAGAAATCCAGAACAACTGAATGAATTGAACTAGAGAAAGCAAGATAAGATACAAAAACAACAAAGCCAGATATGGCATCACTATATGTTCCCTTCATGTGCAGGTAGAAGCAACAAGAACTGTGCAGCAGCTTTGCCTTTCCACGCTGTCATCTTTATGACATGTGGCTGTGTAGGTGGGGGCCTACCAAGCGCCTGTGATTCTTCTCACTTCCATCTTGACTGCCGTTTATAGCTGGGTGACAGATTCCATTTTTATGACGATGAGCTCTGAGCCAGGGAGGGTGCAGAGAAAAGAAGAGACACACAACACTTCTATTCTGCCGGTGAAACTTCCAGCCAGTATTATTTCCCCTGAGCGCGTTCTGATGGTCTCTGATGTTGCATTTTGGTGCTGGTGTTTCCCCCCATTTGAAAACATCTGGTGTGGTGGGGGCAAGCAAATGGAGGAGAGGGGAAAAGACCAGGCAAAGTGTCCCGGAACAGAAAATATTCGATGGCAGTGGTGGGCGGTTTCTATTCTAGCATCTGTTACAAGCACCGTTCCCTCTCAGCTGCGCCCCGCTGATGCGGTCTTTGCGCAGCGAAAATCTCCGCAGCGCACAAAAACAAAATGGACGTCCGCCGCCACAGGTGTTTGAGTGAACAAAGCGGCGTGGCCGATGTGGAGGGAAGACGCTTAATAATAAAGACAAGGCGGACGGGCGGTGGCGTCATCTCAGCACGCCAGAGTGGAAAGGAGACGCGACTGTTTTTAGCTGGAGCAGAAGAAGAAACGGCGAGACTGGGGGAGAAGTGTGAGGCTGTTCTGCAGAACCCACATTCTGGAGGTCATTACTGTGAGGCTGTTCTGCAGAACCCACATTCTGGAGGTCATTACTGTGAGGCTGTTCTGCAGAACCCACATTCTGGAGGTCATTACTGTGAGGCTGTTCTGCAGAACCCACATTCTGGAGGTCATTACTGTGAGGCTGTTCTGCAGAACCCACGTTCTGGAGGTCATTACTGTGAGGCTGTTCTGCAGAACCCACATTCTGGAGGTCGTTAAAGTGAAGCTGTTCTGCAGAACCCACATTCTGGAGGTCATTACTGTGAGGCTGTTCTGCAGAACCCACATTCTGGAGGTCATTACTGTGAGGCTGTTCTGCAGAACCCACATTCTGGAGGTCATTACTGTGAGGCTGTTCTGCAGAACCCACATTCTGGAGGTCATTACTGTGAGGCTGTTCTGCAGAACCCACGTTCTGGAGGTCATTACTGTGAGGCTGTTCTGCAGAACCCACATTCTGGAGGTCGTTAAAGTGAAGCTGTTCTGCAGAACCCACATTCTGGAGGTCATTACTGTGAGGCTGTTCTGCAGAACCCACATTCTGGAGGTCATTACTGTGTGAGGCTGTTCTGCAGAACCCACATTCTGGAGGTCATTACTGTGTGAGGCTGTTCTGCAGAACCCACATTCTGGAGGTCATTACTGTGTGAGGCTGTTCTGCAGAACCCACATTCTGGAGGTCATTACTGTGAGGCTGTTCTGCAGAACCCACATTCTGGAGGTCATTAAAGTGAGGCTGTTCTGCAGAACCCACATTCTGGAGGTCATTAAAGTGTGAGGCTGTTCTGCAGAACCCACATTCTGGAGGTCATTACTGTGAGGCTGTTCTGCAGAACCCACATTCTGGAGGTCATTAGAGTGAAGCTGTTCTGCAGAACCCACGTTCTGGAGGTCATTACTGTGAGGCTGTTCTGCAGAACCCACATTCTGGAGGTCATTACTGTGAGGCTGTTCTGCAGAACCCACATTCTGGAGGTCATTACTCGTGAATGTGTTGAATTCAAGTCCATAATGAGGCTAGAACTCAAACGTGGGTCAATCAGAACCTTCTCAGACGTGGTTCTGCAGCACTAAAATCTAGGAGCTGAAACATCTCAGCTGTTTGTGCTGCATCTCAAGCATCCAGAGCAGAATGAGAAAGAGAACTTAGTTTAATGAAGCGTATTAAAATAGCATCCAGAAATGCTCCTGAAGTGTTTGGAGCAGCCGATGCATAAAGTCAAAGCTGCAGGAGACGAGGACGTCAACCTGGACAACGTGTCCAACCGCTGGAGACGTGAGAGGGACACAGGACACATGAGGTTATACTGTATTTAGCAGACGAGGAGTTCCACATGAATGAATGAATTTATTTTATTTTCGAACATGTATAAAAATATGTAAGTATTTGTAGATACAAAAGAAAGAAACACTGATAAAAAAAACAAAAGATATAACAAAATGCAGCACATAGTTCAAAAAAGGAGTAGGAAGAAGTGGAATACTTATTTACAAAAAATGTCTACCCTATTATTCAGTTTATAGCAAAATATTCAACATAAATACTTGCATTGATAAACCATTAACTACTATCATGTACTCCTCATCATCCACAGTATACCTGTTTAGAAAAACAAATGTTGTACCTCCTTTGCTTGTTAATTTTATGTTTTATTTGTTGATTTTATATCTTGTTTTTATGTTTTTTTTACTCTTGCTTTCAAATATAAACTTTATTGTTATGATGTTGCTCACATTTGTCCGAGGGTCTGCTCAGGGAGTTCGTGTGTTTGCTCAGACACACGAAAAATGAGAGGGAACGTTGGTTACAAGATCCAACAAATACATAAATATGTATCTGCTACGATGGGGTGAGGATGGGAATCGCGAAGGAACACAGAGGATGAGAGGATGAGCCTGCAAGGAGAGAGGAAGAGGAGGCTGTAGAATACAAATGGCTCCCGGCAGCCTTCTGCTGTCTGCTGCCAATGACGGCCCAAATCAGAGCTCGGATGAAGATCACTTCCAGTTCCTGGTTTAATGTATTGATTGTGTTTTCATCTTTATGAAATGAGAACAGGCAGAGGAGCAGAGGAGCAGAGGAGCGACACTGCATTTGCTTCCGTATCTGGATGAATTGCCAACGTGAGGACAGTTTGAGCTCGAGCTCGCGGTTCAAAGTCCAGCGTCGCCCCCACGGATCCATGTCGATTGCATTACGTTCATTTCGTCTCCCTGCTTGGACAAACTTTATTAGCAGATGCAGATATAACCGCATTAGGACCCCCCAAAAAAGAAACGTCAATTATAGTTTAAAATGATCCGTTGTATAGCCCCGGTTGGGTTTGGGGTTAGAGCTAATCAAGGAGGTCCTTGGCACGGAGGCGCTGACCTGAACTGTGTGGCCGTTTGCAGGTTGAGAGGGCAGGACATTGGCTCCCAGGTCTCTTCAGCGTCCTGCAGAGGTTCAGGATTGGCCGATCGAGACGGTCATTTCGATTGTCAGGAAAGAAAACCAGTTTGCGTAGTGAAATTATTGGTTGGTTATTTCTGGGAAACCTTTTTCAATTTAGCGGGAAAGGAATTTGTATTCAATTGTTGAGCCGCATGTTCAGGCGGAGCTTTGAGTGCTGCTGGATGCAAATTAGGACCAACACCACCATCATTAATTCCATTTTCTGCTCTGCCGAAATGGTGATAATTAAACACCGACTCAACAGTAATTGTGATGTGTGTAATCACGACGAGCACAAATCTCCCCTTCGAATGTCTGGAAAAATAAAATAGCAGCCGGTCAATTCAGCAATTATGCATCCAGGAAAGTCGTGAAGGAATGTCTCTCCTCAGGAATGTCTGCCCTCAGGAATGTCTCTCCTCAGGAATGTCTGGCTTCAGGAATGTCTGCCCTCAGGAATGTCTGCCCTCAGGAATGTCTCTCCTCAGGAATGTCTGTCGTCAGGAATGTCTGCCCCCAGCAATGTCTGTCATCAGGAATGTCTGTCATCAGGAATGTCTGTCCTCAGGAATGTCTGGCTTCAGAATGTCTGTCTTCAGGAATGTCTGCCCTCAGGAATGTCTGTCATCAGGAATGTCTGTCGTCAGGAATGTCTGCCCCCAGGAATGTCTGTCCTCAGGAATGTCTGTCGTCAGGAATGTCTGTCGTCAGGAATGTCTGCCCCCAGGAATGTCTGTCCTCAGGAATGTCTGTCGTCAGGAATGTCTGTCCTCAGGAATGTCTGTCGTCAGGAATGTCTGTCCTCAGGAATGTCTGCCCCCAGGAATGTCTGTCCTCAGGAATGTCTGTCGTCAGGAATGTCTGTCATCAGGAATGTCTGGCTTCAGGAATCTCCGACCCTGGGAATGTCTGGGGCGGCTGTGGCTCAGTTGGTAGAGTGGGTCGTCCAGCGCTCAGTAAATCAGTGGTTCGAACCCCAGCGCCGACTGTCCGCGTGTCCTTGGGCAAGACTCTGAACCCCAAACCCCAGTGGGTCTGGCAGCACCTTGCATGGCAGCAGTCGCCCACTGGAGTGTGAATGTGTGTGTGAATGGGTGAATGTGAGGCCTCATGTAAAGCACTTTGTAAGTGCAGAACATTTACCATCTGGTCTCAGGAATGTCTGTCCTAATAATAATGCTTGATTTTATAGAGCGCTTTTCTGGGCACCCAAAGACGCTTCACATTGAGCATTATTCATTCACTCCATACCTGGTGGTGAAGCTAATAATATAGCCACAGGTGCCCCGGGGCAGACTGACAGGAGTGATGTCCTCAGGAATGTCAGTAAGTTGGTTCATCCACAGCTTCTTGTCTCTGCAGCTTGTTCTCATGATCAGCAATGCTTGTCCACCACCTCCACACTCACCTGGTTGTGGAGCTGGTGCAGATTGCAGGTCACTATTTTAGGTTTTTACCGGGCAGGCTACAGACTGACACAACGATCCTTTGCCAATAATCTGGGTTTTTTCCCAACCCTTTCAAGCTCTGACAAAAACAGCCGGCCAAGGCCGTCACCTTTGGAAGAGTTGGCAGAGGAAGTTCATCCTAACGGTTTATAGACACCTGCATAGTTACCCTCGCCGAAGGGGAGGCGAGGGTATTGCAATTGGGTGCGTTTGTATGTTTGTATGTTTGTTTGTCTGTTTGTTTGTTTGTTTGTTTGTCCGAGCGCATAACTCAAAAACTAGTAACCCAATCAACTCGAAATTTTTACACAAGCAAGGTTCTGTCCGTGGCTCGGTCCTCCCCGAGAATGGCGTTGATCCGGATCTGGATCCAGATTCTAGAATTATTTTTACATCTGGAATTGTGCCTGTGCTGTAAACTGCCACTTTAAGAGGGAGGGACACGAATGGCATGATGGGAAAAAGAGTCCAGAAGGAGTCTTGTAGTACGTTCCGGAGCAGCAAGCTAGAGCAGGTTTGGCCCCTCTGATCCGGAAGCCCTGTTTACTGTCTCACAAGATCCAATAGTCTTTTGGAGGCGGAGTCTGCAATCTCTGATTGTCTTTCTAGTTCTAACTTGAATCGCCACGACGATACGACAGGGTCTGTCTCTGATGACCATTTCATCCAACGCGGTCCAAACAAATCGACCTAATAACATAACCTCAAGGCTGAGGCAATTTTAAGCATTGGTACGAACTGGTATTTGTTTATGAGCAAATATGTTATTAGAATTTACCGGGCCCATGAAGAAATGTTCTGTTTAATCTAAAACAAAATTGTGGTATTTGGAGCCAAAGTACAGCATAGGTTTAGTGGTCTGTCAGGCCAAGGAGGAATTGAACCATCAACCCTACAGCAGTGAACAACATTAGGCTATACCTGCTGAGCTGCAGTCACTCGCTTTACGACAACATGAAATTGACGGTAGAAATGCGGCTTGTCTGCCAACGGCACATTCTTAAAACCCTGGAGCCAATCAAGATACAGACTCTCATGTGTGTGTGTGTGTGCGTGTGAGAGAGAGAGAGAGAGTGTTTCGTACTGGGGTTTGCCTTTGGCCTGGCAAGTCAGTTCCAGGTTCTCTCCTTCCCTGGTCAGACCCTGAGGGAATTCTACGACAATCTTTACCTCTGGTTTATCTGAAAGGACAAAACAGAAGAATAAATACATTAAAAAACAGACTAGAATACAATTCAATTCATCTTTATTTCTATAGCATCTGATCAGAACTGAAAGTTATCTCACGGCACTTCACGTGTGTAACAGGGAAAGACAAAATCCAGCCTGCCCTACAAGAGCAAGAACTTTGGAGACAGAGGGAAGGAAAAACGTCCTTTTAACAGGCAGAACCCTTGAATAGAACCTAGGACTTATAGTGGGCGGCCATCTGTCTGGACAGTTTGGGTTGAGAAAGAGAGAGAGAGAGGGAGAGAAAGACAGAGTGGGAAAGACAAGGACAGGTAGGAGGCGAGTATAAAACAAAGAGAGGGAGAGAGAGATCCAGCCACAGGTCCAGGTTCTGCAGCACCACGGACAGAAGGACCTGCAGACAGAGACAGAAAGAGGGACAAACAGAGAGAGAGAGAGCACAAGACTACAGGGAAGAGAGAGAGATTGCTCGCATATATTTATATGCGAGCATATCTGAACATTCAGATAAAGAGGGAGGTCAGTGTGTAAATGGTAAATGGACTGCACTTACATAGCGCTTTTCCACCACTTTGCGGTGCTCAAAGCGCTTCCCATTAGGCCTCACATTCACCCATTCACACTCCAGTGGGTGACTGCTGCCATGCAAGGTGCGGCCAGACCCACTGGGAGCAATTTGGGCTTCAGTGTCTTGCCCAAGGACACTTCGACGTGCGGACAGTCAGAGCTGGGATTCGAACCACCGACCTTCTGATCACTGGACGACCCACTCTACCGACTGAGCCACAGCCGCCCACCGGCTGTGCCACAATGTTAAGCCACCAGTGCTGGCCTATGACAGCATATTGATTATATTGATTACTGTATCGATTAGTTATAAACTTTGTTAAAAAGGAAAGTCTTTCATCTACTCTTGAACATAGAGATGGTGTCTGTCTCACGAACCAATCAGGGAGCTGATTCCACAATAAAGGAGCTTGATAACTGAAGCTCCCCCCCCCTGTCTGATCTCGGAAATTTTTGGAACCAAGAGCAGGCCAGCATTTTGGCCTGGTCTTGGTTCTGGCTCTGAGCTGCCACCTTATCGTGGTGGAGGGGTTTGCGTGTCCCAATGATCCTAGGAGCTCAGTTGTCGGGCGCTATATGCCCCTGGTAGGGTCACCCATGGCAAACAGGTCCTAGGGGAGGGACCAGACAAAGGGTGGCTCGAAAAACCCCTTATGATGAACACAATAAATGGTCCTGGGCTTCCCTCGCCCGGACGCGGGTCACCGGGGCCCGCTCCTGGAGCCAGGCCTGGGGGCGGGGCACGATGGCAAGCGCCTGTTGGCCGGGTCTTCACCCATGGAGCCCGGTCGGGCATAGCCCGAAGAAGCAACGTGGGACCTTCTTCCCGTGGGCTCACCACCCATAGGAGGGACCAGAGGGGTCGGGTGCGATGTGAGCTGGGCGGCAGCCAAAGGCGGGGACCTTGGCGCTCCGACCCTCAGCTCCAGAAACTAGCTCTAGGGACGTGGAATGTCACCTCTCTGGCGGGGAAGGAGCCTGAGCTGGTGTGTGAGGTTGAGAAGTTCCGACTGGATATAGTTGGCCTCACTTCGACACACAGCAAGGACTCCGGAACCACTCTTCTTGAGAGGGGTTGGACTGTCTTCCACTCTGGAGTTGCCACTGGTGAGAGGCGCCGGGCAGGGGTGGCAATACTTATTGCCCCCCGGCCAATCCAAGATCCAATAGTCTTTTGGAGGCGAGGTCTGCAATCTCTGATTGTCGTTTTCTAGTTTGTTATTGGACTTCTGTGCTCGTCACAGATTGTCCATAACGAACACCATGTTCAAGCATAAGGGTGTCCATATGTGCACTTGGCACCAGGACACCCTAGCCCGCAGTTCGATGATCGACTTTGTAGTCGTCTCACCGGACTTGCGGCCGGATGTCTTGAACACTCGGGTGAAGACAGGGGCGGAGCTGTCAACTGATCATCACCTGGTGGTGAGCCAACTCCGATGGTGGGGGAGGATGCCGGACAGACCTGGCAGGCCCAAAAGTATTGTGAGGGTCTGTTGGGAACGTCTGGCAGAATCTCCTGTCAGAAGGAGTTTTAACTCCCACCTCCGGGAGAACTTCGACCATGTACCGGGGGAGGCAGGGGACATTGAGTCTGAGTGGACCATGTTTCGTGCCTCCATTGTTGAAGCGGCCGATCCGTGCTGTGGCCGTAAGGTGGTCGGTGCCTGTCGTGGCGGCAATCCCAAGACCTCTTGGTGGACACCGGTGGTGAGGGATGCCGTCAAGCTGAAGAAGGAGTCCTATCAGGCCTTTTTGGCCTGTGGGACTCCGGAGACAGGTACCGACAGTCCAAGCGGAGTGCAGCTACTGCGATTGCTGAGGAAAAAACCCGGGCATTGGAGGAGTTTGGTGAGTGTAGCAGATGCAGAATGTGTCTTATGAAATTCTTCCAAATGGTCATCTCGTCTGTCATTATTCTGTTGTGTCCTACCTGTTCGTCAGTGTTTGCACGCCTGGTTAGTGACGTCATCGCGCGGCCGTATTGCGCGCATGCGCGGAGCGCCCTCCGACCAGAAATGCTGGATGAGGTCGGAGTTAGGTTTCTATTCAGGCAGTTCCGCTAATTAGTGAATAAGTACAATTATTCCTGGCGCATTGACTCTCAGACCACGGTAAATTATCGCGCATAATGTCTGTCATGTCCTGCATTCGTTTTTGTTACGGTTTTTGTTTTTAGTTTTGGAGTTATTGCCGTGGTTCTGAGAGCTAATGCTATGCTAGCGCCATGCAGCCGCTTTCCTGCTGCGATCAAAGTGGGGCTTCACGTGTTTCCTGTCTGTATTTCATCAGGAAAGGTGTGTTGCAGGAGAGCGGAAGCACACACTGACGCTATTTTGTTTAACAGGTATGGAGCTCTGTCATCTTTTCTTTGTTGTAAAATAATTGTTTTACTTTTACTATGTTGAGAATTAACCCTCGGACCAGAAATGCTGGATGAGGTCGGAGGAAAGGTGTGTTGCAGGAGAGCGGAAGCACACACTGACGCTATTTTGTTTAACAGGAAAGCAATAAACAACTGAAGCTTAGCACGGTCTTCTGGTGGTCCTTGGAACAACACAGACGGGTTACATGAGGCCATGGAAAACGACTTCCGGACGGCTTCAAAGAGGTTCTGGACCACTATCCGGCGTCTCAGGAGGGGGAAGCAGTGCACGGTCAACACTGTGTATGGGGGGAATGGTGAGCTGCTGACCTCGACTCGAGACTTCGTAGATCGGTGGAGGGACTACTTTGAAGACCTCCTCAATCCCACCGACATGCCTTCCAGTGAGGAAGCAGGGCCTGGGGACTCGTGGGTGGGCTCCTCCATCTCTGGGACTGAGGTTGCCGAGGTAGTTAAAAAGCTCCTCGGTGGCAAGGCCCCAGGGGTGGATGAGATCCGCCCAGAGTTCCTTAAGGCTCTGGATGTTCTAGGGCTGTCATGGTTGACACGACTCTGCAACATTGCATGGACATCGGGGCAGTGCCTTTGGATCGGCAGACCGGGGTGGTGGTCCCTCTTTATAAGAAGGGAGACCGGAGGGTGTGTTCCAACTACAGAGGGATCACACTCCTCAGCCTCCCCGGTAAGGTCTATTCAGGGGTACTGGAGAGGAGGGTCCGCCGGATAGTCGAACCTCGGATTCAGGAGGAGCAATGTGGTTTTCGTCCTGGCCGTGGAACTGTGGACCAGCTCTACACCCTCGGCAGGGTCCTTGAGGGTCATGGGAGTTTGCCCAACCAGTCCACATGTGTTTTGTGGATTTGGAGAAGCCATTCGACCGTGTCCCTCGGGGAGTCCTGTGGGGCGTGCTCCGGAAGTATGGGGTGTCGGACCCCCTGATACGGGGTGTCCGCTCCCTATATGACCGGTGCCAGAGCTTGGTCCGCATTGCCGGCAGTAAGTCGGACCTATTTCCAGTGCGGGTTGGACTCCGTCAGGGCTGCCCTTTGTCACCGATTCTGTTCGTAACCTTTATGGACAGAATTTCTAGGTGCAGTCGGGGCATTGAGGGGGTTCGGTTTGGTGACCTCAGGATTGGGTCGCTGCTTTTTGCAGACGACGTGATCCTGTTGGCTTCATCAGGCCGTGCCCTCCAGCTCTCACTGGATCGGTTCACAGCCGCATGTGAAGCGGCCGGGATGAGAATCAGCACCTCCAAATCCGAGGCCATGATTTATTAGATAGAATGTTAGAGTACAAGTACAGTCACACAGTAGCATGTATTACAGTACAAGTACAGTCACACAGTAGCATGTATTACAGTACAAGTACAGTCACACAGTAGCATGTATTACGGTACAAATAAAGTCAAACATCCTGTCTAAGAGGAGTATTTCAAAAAAGCCCTTGCGGTCTTGTTTCCATTGAAAGTCCTTAGTGAGGGAAGGATGGAGCGAGAGATCGGTGCAGCGTCTGCAGTGATGCGGACTCTGCACAGATCCGTCATGGTGAAGAGAGAGCTGAGTCGAAAGGCGACGCTCTCGATGTACCGGTCAATCTTCATTCCTACCCTCACCTATGGTCACGAGCTTTGGGTAGTGACCGAAAGAATGAGATCGCGGGTACAAGCGGCTGAAATGAGCTTCCTCCGTGGGGGGGCGGGGCTCTCCCTTAGAGATAGGGTGAGAAGCTCAGTCATCCGGGAGGAGCTCGGAGTAGAGCCGCTGCTCCTCCGCGTTGAGAGGAGCCAGATGAGGAGCATCTATTCAGGATGCCTCCTGAACGCCTCCCTGGTGAGGTGTTCAGGGCACGTCCCACCGGGAGGAGACCACGGGGAAGACCCAGGACACGCTGGAGAGACTATGTCTCTCGGCTGGCCTGGGAACGCCTCGGGATCCCCCCGGAAGAGCTGGAGGAAGTGGCCGGGGAGAGGGAAGTCTGTGTTTCCCTGCTTAGGCTGCTGCCCCCGCGACCCGGCCCCGGATAAGTGGAAGAAGATGGATGGATGGATGGATGTCGGGACTTGGAGAAAGAGGTACATATACTTGAGGCTTTTTCGATGTCATTGGATGAGAAATGGACAATGGATAGATGGATGGAGGGTTCTAGTGGGGCAATATGGGATAATCATCTCTGTAAGGTAAGGAGGGGCCTGGCTGTTGAGGGCTTTAAAAGTAAGTAGAAGGATTTTGTATTCAATCCGTTCCCTAACAGGAAGCCAATGCAGAGACGCCAGAACAGGGGAAATGTGTTCTCTCAGTCTGGTTCCTGTCAGAACCTGAGCTGCTGCGTTCTGGATTAGCTGGAGATGTTTAATAGCCCTTTTGGGGCAGCCGGACAGTAAGGAGTTGCAGTAGTCCAGTCTGGAAGTCACAAAAGCATGGACTATTTGTTCTGCATCTTTTCGGGTTAGTAGGTGCCTGACCTTTGAGATATTCCGAAGGTGAAAGAACGCAGTCCTTGAAACGTGCTTTATCTGGGACTGAAAGGACAGGTCCTGATCAAAGATTACCCCCAGATTACTGAAGAATGGCCGCAGCCATGATCTGTCAAAAGCAAGTGCTTTGCGTAGATCTTTATACTTCCTGCTTATTTAGCTGTTCCATTATATTCCAGTGGTGTGGTAATAATAATATCATTGACTCATCAGGCTTTTTATTTGTCGCAATTTTTCTTGAGATAGTTTTAAGGACTAAAATATATGAACAATAATGAAGACCCTGGATATGATGTGTTTGTCTCCATGCTAGAAATCCTCGCTCCACGCCGGTGCAGGATTCCAGCTGTTTGTTTTTTGTTTTTTTACATCTCCTCCTGCATGGACTCGGCAGGGTTGGATCTGCCTTGGGCACAAAGCGGAGGGCCCTGCCGAAGAAACAGAGGCAGCTAAAGGATGTTCTTTTGCAACCATGGAGTCTCCGCTGCTCCCAGTCCAGTGACTGCTGCTGGCGATCAAAGGTGTGAGAGAAGATTCTTTTTCTCCTGACAGAAATATAGTGTTCTATTCAGCACGTTATCTGGTTTAAGGATGAATTCTGTCAGTAAGTAAGACAAGAACAAACTCAAGGAAAGTTTGCAAGTGTTTTACACTTTGTTCAATGCAATTTGAAAAAACAAAAAAACAAACATATTTATTTTCCTTTTTATCATCTAGATTTTAGAGATGAAAGGGATTTAATTATCCATATATTTAGCATCCAAATGAACTGCTCCTCCTAGCATGTTTATTCCAAGACGCTGCAGGTAAATGATTCTCAAGTGCAGTCATCTCATACCGGTACTGATTGATCAGCCACAATGATGCACATATAGACTTCTAATTTTAATGCCATTGATTCTTTTTTCATTTTAAAGGGTTAATGCACTATTCTATGTTTGTGCTTCAAATCTGCCTGCAGACGGAAGCCTCGGGCAAGAGTTATGATTTCAAGGCCAGTGGTAAATGTTGACCCTGCTGTCCGACCTCCTAGGCAACAAACAACACGTGTCTGACCATCGCATCTAAATCATGCCCTGTCTTTGTCGTGATGGACAGCGGACGGAGCATGCTCGGCTTTAGACGGCAGCCTTTTAGTTTTGTTTCCACTCCAGGCAATACATGGCAACCTGCAACTTTCTCCTCGCTCGCAACGTTACTTGACCTTGTCATCCCTCAGCCGTAAACACGAAGGACACCCGGCATCTGGAGCCAATTTTAATAGCCCTGAGTCGTCATGGTGCAGCTTTCTTTGATAGAAAAACACACTGCAGTGACAGAACTGGATGCCGTCTGCCACTTCAGCAGAACTGAAATAGTGTTTGCAAGAGGCCCGTTATCATTATGCTAACTGGATGATTTGCTTCATTGTGTGCCTCACCTCATAAGAACTCAAGACAGCACTATCCATCTGACCTCAGGCAGAGCAACCAAGCAACACATAGGCATTACAGGCTGATTTAATTACGCTGTCCTCTGACAAAGGCCTCATTTTGCCATTCCTCGCTACACAATGCCTTCCATTCTGCTCACAAATTGCCCACACAGAGAGTGATTGAAATGTGAATCATCTCGTATATCTCGCTAATCTGCAAACAAACTTGAGGAGAACTGAGCAGCGATGGCAAACGGCTGCTTCATTTCTAATCTACTGGGAAAGGAACTGATTTGTAAACTAACTGGATTATTATACGGGTTGTAGGAAAGGATTGTGTAATTTGGCACAAAGTATAAGGAACGCAGATACAGGCGTCTCATTGGGTTCAGGACGTCGTGCACCATCATTAACTCGCTTGGATTGGCCCAGCGTGGCGATGCTTTTCTCAAGTAACAACTATGAAATTTGGACTAGTTTGCATCTCATTTCCATTTCCTCCCAAATATCATAATGATTAAAGTAAGTTTTTGTCCCAAAAACTGTTGTGTGGTAGGGCAGGCAAATACTTTTCACATGCAAATTGTTCATATTTTGAATTTGTTTCCAAACCCATGAAGCAAACCTTCTATTTCTCCAGTTTGAAAACATAAAGATAAGCTCATCTGAAGGGTTTTGTTGGAGCAACCCTTCCTGTTCCAGCATGTCCGAGTCATTATTGCGCCCTTGAGAGTGAAAGAACTTGAATTCTGATGCGAAGCTCCACATTTCTTTAATAAACAACTGGGGATTTCTTACTTTCCCATTAAAGCGTTGCTCATGCATCTTTGATTTTCTCTTTTAAACCACTGAACCATTAACATATATGTAAAAAAAAAGACCTTTTTTGTAGCAAAAATTTCACTCAAAATGACATCCATTTGTAAAAAGAAAGTTGTATTTGAGCAGGCATGTGAGCTTTTCTTTATCAAAATGCAACAGATGAGCTCATCTCCCCTTCCTGCTCGCCCAGAGAAAGGTCACATCGGTACGATTTTATTCTCTTATTTTATCCTGTGCAGAGGCCAAATGCTCGCAAGGTTTGAGAGGTCAAACTCTATGTTATAAAGAGAGAGCATTTTATTTACTCTGCTAGAGCACGCTATTTTTTTGTTTAAGTTCTGTGATTTTAAGATTGTGACGGCCGTAATCAGTAACCGTATTTTCCGGACTGGAGTATAAATTGCATCAATTCACGGCTTCTTTTATCATTTTGGACTGGCCTTTTCAGAATTCCTCCTTTATTTTAAATGTTCCCGTATTTAAAGATTTCCTCGTACTAATTTCCACAGTACGCCGTACTGCTCAAAAACTACATACGTACACAGGTTCTATTTAATCCAGTTTATTAAATCGCTGGGAAAAACATTTGGCAACTGAGATTGCCGTTTCTCCATGTCGTCCAGCATGCCTCTATAAACGGTGCGAGCTGATTGGGTGTCCTTTGCTCACCGCTCTATTGAGACACCTCCTCGGGCTCCTCTTCATTTTCGGAATCTTTTTCTTCTTGTGTTAGTAATTCCTTACTCATCTCTGACGTGTTGCCGTCATTCATGGGGGCAGCATGTTCGTCTATCAGAAAATCAAACTCGTCCTCAGTTGCATGAAGCCCCCCCCCCCCCCCCCCCTACCTCGAAGCTCTGCCGGCTGCACCGACGTGGTTATGGCTGCACTTTGAATGTCTTGAGGGAAAAGGCCCTTTTAATCATCGTCCGCTTCAGGACACAGATTCTTCTGCTGATCGTTTCAGATCTCATCTCAAGATTTCTCTATTTATCTGTAAAAGTTCCACAAAACACTGGAACTGATTGACACTGCCGTAAGGACGAGGTAAATAAACCGATCACGTGATTTCGATTCCGATCTCGACAAAGAACGATGACAAAACTCAAAGTGCACCCCTCTTCATATATATATTTGTCCTTATACAACATTTAGGACACGACAGTGAAAACACAGACATATATCCTGTAATATGAATTCAACAGCAAGAGGCATGTATTGTGATGCCTCCTAATGATTATAGCGGCTACGAAGCATGAATGAATGACATCGTCTCCCTTTAATGAGTGGGGATGCAGCAGTGCACTCCTCGGTTCCCCTTCATCTGTTCCTGAGGATGAGTTCCTTTCCATGACGCCGCCACATGTCAGACACCAAAGTTTTAGTTGGGAAAAGGATTAAATGTATGCCATTTAATTAGTGGAGATGGAACAGTGTTCTCTCTCACGGTCCAGATTCTCTCGAGCATTTAAGTTGATGAGACAAAGAAAAAGAAAAACTACTTGGAAAATGAAGCTCAAAGTCCCAATGAGCAGAAATACTCACAGTGCACCTCCAAGTATCTCTGCGCTTGGAAATCCTTGACTGCAGGGTGGTCCACAATGCAGACCACGGGCAGGCCATCGTCCTCCTTTCCGACGGTGAACGTCAGCCGGCTGGTTACCGTGTACATCTTATCGTAGGTCAGCTCGACTCTGGGCCTGCCTATGGGAAACAACAATAAGGAGCTTTAAACACAGGAGCTTCGGCATCCATAGAAAAGATGCTCCTAGCAAGCGTAAATATAAGCCAGAAGCTAATCAGCCTGTTACCGATACAACCCATCCCATGGCTGAATCTGAGAGGATTGAACTAGCAGCCGCTCAGGCCAACACATCACAGGGACCTCGCTACCTTGTTCATCTCGTTTTGCCTCTTAGAGATCGTTTTTTTCTCTACATAATGTTCTGTGTGCTGTTTAGGAATGAGAATCGAAAACTGGTTCCCAGTGTTTCAGTTCCATGGAACTATTTGCCATTTTTGCAAACGATTTCCTTGGCGATTCCAGTGGGTGCAAATGACGTCGCTAGGCATAGCGACGTCACTCACCAGGCAGCTAGCAGGAAACACGGCGCCAAGGCGATACGAGCGCTCCAAAGTTTGTCTTTATTTCACAAAGAACGACGACAGCAGGACAACTGGATATAACATCAAGTGCTTCGAGAGGATCCTCCTTAAACACATCAAGGACGCCGTCCCCGCTGGTTTGGACAGCCTGCAGTTCGCCTACAGGGGGAACCGCTCCACGGAGGACGCCGTCTCGCTGACACTGCACTCGGCCCTGACTCACCTGGAGCAGCCTAACACCTACGTCAGGATGCTGTTTGTGGACTTCAGTTCAGCTTTTAACACCGTCCCACCGGACATGCTGGCTCTGAAGCTCCACAGCCTGGGACTGTCTCCACCGCTCTGCTCCTGGGTCAGGGACTTCCTCAGCAACCGGCCCCAGGTGGTGAGGATAGGAGACACCACATCCTCCCCTCTGATCCTGAACACTGGGACCCCCCAGGGTTGCGTTCTCAGCCCTGCTCTGCATCCACTCCACAAACATGGTTGTGTAGTTTGCGGACGACACCACCGTGGTGGGTCACATCTCCAACAACGATGAGACCCACTACAGAGAGGAGGTCCAGAACCTGATGCTGTGGTGCTCGAGTAACAGCCTTGTTCTGAACACCAGCAAGACCAAGGAGGTCATAGTGGACTACAGGAGGTCCAGGAAGACTGAACACGCCCCCCTGTGCATACGAGGGGAAGCAGTGGAGCGTGTGGAGAACATTAAATTCCTGGGCATCCACATCTCCTCTGACCTCTCCTGGACACTCAACACCAGACACCTGGTGAAGAAGACCCAGCAACGGCTCTTCTTCCTCAGGAAGCTGAAGCGGGCTGGACTCTCCTCTGTGCTGCTTGAAGACTTCTACCGGGCCACGATAGAGAGCATCCTGTGTCTCAGTGCGACCGTGTGTGTGTGTATATATATTGTTCCTCTAAGAGAGAGAATTTAGTTTTTGATTTGATTATGTTATGATGTGTGCCTTAAGCCGTGGACCTTCTCACGATTTTATTATGTTCGCATAATGATAATAAAGAATCTTGAATCTTGAATCTTTGAACCAATGTCATGTTTTGGATCAGCCACTTTAGCACATCCTCTACTGCAGGTAACGAACTGAGCATAGCCTAGCATGTTAGCATTATTTGTCTTATTGGAAAACCTACTATTACTAGCTGTTAACGTTGACTCGCTTCTCATGCATTACATTTAGATGACGTCGATGAGAGACAGTCTGAGACGCTAGCAGCACCCGCGCCGATCTAGCGCTAGCTTCTCCATTCACCGAGGCAGGAAGCCATTTATATATTCTTTAAAAAAGGACAGAATTTCTGTAATTGCCACAGAATAGTTTGTTAATTTCGACTAAATAATATTTATTGGAACTAGTATTTGTTATTATTTAAAAAAAACAACCTCAACCGTTAGGTTTCTAAGGTCATATAACTTAAATAAGATATAAAATAAGTTGATGTTAATCAACCTGTTTCGTCTCCTTTTTTCCAAATGAGAATAAGAGAATCAACCAGAATGAAATGAAAATGGAATAGGAATTGTATAAATCTTATTAATTCTCATCCCTACCAAACACATTGGAAAATTGACAATAAAGGAAACATGAATCTTGAGTAAGAAGTCATCAACCATCCGTAGCCAAGAGTCCTTTGCAAGGTTGCCGCGATTTGGAACCTTCGGCAAATCCTTTCATATTTCTATGGTCTTGCAGCGGCAGCCAGCATTTGGCTGCAAATACAAGCGCTTTCTTCTACTGACCTTGAACAACGCGTAGACTTGAATTGAGGCGCGTGTCCTTGAGGATCGTCAGGGAAGGTGAATCAGCTAACAATTGGCTGCTGTCAGGGGCGACTATGCAACTGTGAATCACTCATTAGTCTTTATGAAGCCAGATTTATTGTGCAGCCACCTTTTGCACCGCACAGCAACGCTCCTCTGATTAGTGGCTTGGCCTGAGATATCACACACACATGAAGAGGATGCCTCATCACGCTGCAGACAGGACTGCGAGGGATGAGTAGCAAAGAGAGATTGATTGTCTTTATGCTTTTGTCCTACTTCCCAACCGTATGCTGCACAACTGTGTTCGCGTCCCATCAATGAAACAAATACTTAATGCACAAAAAGGGAACCGGCCTGCCAGGAGACATGCCGGCACGGGGGGAACCGATCTTAATGTGGGCAGTTGCATATATTAGCTCGGTTTTATTTTGCTATAAGCACATATTCTACCCACTCCTGTGCAGCCCAGCCACAGAGATGATTCTATCAGTGTGGGGACATCTGTCTCCTTGGATACTGGGACACCAAACTGCTGCGATGGGCTCAGTCTAAAAGGAACAGGCTGTCATGAATAACCAGCACTAAGTCTTCACGTTCCAGAAAGCTACAGAAACAGGTACCTGAAGGAATCTGCTGCTGCAAAAAAGATGCATTTATGTATCAGGTTTCTGGATCTCCAGCTTTACACTGTGGGACATGCTGGTGAAATGAAAAACATACAAAAAAACTATGTCATGTATGTAAGTTTGCTCAGAAAGACAGTAGGTGCGTTTACATGGACACATTTAACCCGGTTAAAATCCTGATCGGAATAAAAATGCTTCATGGACACACCTTAACCGGAATAGTCTAACCCAATCCAGCCTGATCCGGTCACAATTCTATCCCGATGGAGAGGGGTGCTTTATACCGATTTGTGACCCGGTCAGGGCGCATGAAAACACTTATTCCGATGTTTCGGTACAAGTCGTCCTCACTGCGCGTGTCTGTGACGTCAGCTACACGCGCTGCTGCTATTGCCGGAAGCTAGCTGAAGCAGAGCGAGCGAAAAGCACGGCGGGCGGAAGACAGAACTGGTCGATATCTGAGACAAACATGTTGCCGGAGACATTAAAGGAGGAAACTAAAAGCGCAAACGGGGAAAACGAGCGAAATAACGCTGACGTTTCAGGCAGAAAAGCGCGGAACGATGATTTGTTTACAGCGGATGTCGCTACGCTACGCTTCTTCTTCTACCATTTCCGGTGCTTTTGGTCAAACTGCGCATGTCAGAATATTCTGTTCCGATCAAAAGTGTGATGCATGAACACGCAAATCCTAATCGGATCGGATCTTTAGGGTCCATGAACACGGCGCATCGGATCACAATTTTACTCTGAACTCTGATCGGAATAAAGACATTTTGTCCGCGTAAACGCTCCTAGTGAGGCTCTATCAAAAAAGGGAACCGCGGCTTGGGAGGTAAATTTGGTCTTCAAACATGGACTTGCTTGTTTTCTCACCCCCTGGGCTGGAAGTATCTTCACGTCGCTGCTAAAACAAACTAATCCTGTCGTGCATAAGAACTGACCATTCCTCATGGGAAGGCGGGGGGGGGGGGGGGGGGGGGGGGTTGGTCTCATAAGAGGGGAGGTCTGATCCAAATGTCCTGCATCAAACACGGAGACATGTTGAGGTCGACGTCACCGATGCATCAAAAAGTACACGAGTCAATTGTTTCTAATGAGCCAACACACGGGAGGCTTCGTGATGCGTCGGGCCACAGCAGGAGGCAGACAGTCGGCGTGCGTCGACGCCCCCCCAAAGCACTCTCTCACCTCCAAGCTGCACTTCTTCTCTGCGTAGGTCTCAGAGTCGTGTGAAGCGAGCTTGAGGTTGGCTTCTAAAGACGGGAGCAGCTCCAGTCACCAGACAGCAGGGATGCAATCACTGTTAGCATCATGCTGGAAACCGAAAGTCATAATTATGCAACTTTAACTGGGAACAAAAATGAAGTGACATTTTTTAGAATCTTCTAAAGCAGCTTGAACATTTTTTTTCCGTCTAACGCCCACGACTTTTATTGTTGGACCACATTTTTGGGGAGCAGGAGGGTGTAGTTAAATAAAATATATGTTTCCAGCTCATTGTCCTTACGCTGCCCTGCTGGGGGGGGGGTAAATGAAATCATCCTGTGGATTTCTCATAAGGCTAATGTTTGCGAGAGTCCGGGCTGTTCTTTTCCTTTTTCCCTGCCTCCTTTTCTTCAAAGAGCAGAACTGCGCTGCTGCTGCGTCTGTCTTCGTGATTTTCAGGGCAGCCCAGGAGATATTATGATGGATGGACGCGCGCTGATAAATCAACACACAAAAAGAGGTAAAATAGGAAGAGAAGCTGACATCAGACAGCCTCATTTATCCCTCCAGTAGTTAAAGTGATGCCTGACTAAAAACAAAAGTACTACTACTGCTACTGCTACTACTACTACTACTACTACTACTACTATTATGCTTTCGGCTTGTCCCGTGACGGTCGTCACAGCAAATCAGCCGTCTCCGGTTCACCCTGTCCTTTGTATCCGGTATGAATTTCTCATTTCCGTAGATTCTCATAGTAAATTTGACCAATTTCTCAGGTTCTACAGCCTAAAACTCTAACGACATACAGTAGTCCCTCGATATAATGCGGTTCATTTTCCGCGACTTCGCTGCTTCGCTGAGTTTTTTATGGAATTTCAGATTTCTTTTTTGCACTTGAACGCACCTTGAAACGGCGCAAGACGAAGAGGCGCGGTCGGAGGAACTGTGAAATACGCGCGAGTCGCGACTCGCTATTAATAATTTCTCATGTGTTCAACCTCGTAGGTTGATCATTAAAATTAAATTAGTTATTTCTAAAAGCTATCATATTTATTTGTTAAGCGTTTGTTTTATAGCGCTCTTATTCTCTGTGTAAAAAGAGGCTTTTATTTTGTAGGAGCATAAACGTCACGTCCCTTTTGGGTTTTGTTTCTTCCTGTTGATACATGTAGCCGCTGCCGTTCCGCTGTGCTAAGCTATCCAATAAAGCAGCATGAGAGGCTAAAGACAGCACGAGTAGAATATTTGTTCTTCTGCACTCCAAGCGGCTCTTTCCTCGACCTGCACGCCTTAACATTATTAACAGGAAAACGTTTACTGTACGTACTATATATTTATATTTCTCAAACAAATGTTTAGTTCTGAAAAGGTTTTGATCTTTGGTTTCATTCTATAATACTGAAACAATCTATTTAGATTAATGCCTGCCTGTTAAACGTGTATAAAGTGTGTGGTGAGGGGTTTTACAGCCTTAAAACATTTATGTACATGTATAATAATAAAAATAAATAAAGATCACTACATTGTGGATTTAACTTATTGCGGGTTGTTTTTGGAACGTAACCCCCGCGGAAAATGAGGGACTACTGAATATAATGGAGGCTGTTACTGACAGCCGGTCAGAATATTCCAAGGCTTACACCGTGGGTACGACTCACACCTGCTCCGTCCACCGACACCGTGGGTACGACTCACGCCTGCTCCGTCCACCGACACCGTGGGTACGACTCACGCCTGCTCCGTCCACCGACACCGTGGGTACGACTCACGCCTGCTCCGTCCACCGAATCCGTCGTAACGGAATCAAACAATCCAGCTCAAAATGTCCAGAGTAGAGACGAGAGGTGGAGGAGGGAGCCACGGCTCACCTGTGCCTCTCACCGTCATTGAGGTCGGATTTCTCGATGATCTATTATGTTTTTAAAAAAGTCACAGAACTTTAAACGAGACACACCGGTATGTCTGCCAGGCAACACCAGAACTCCTGTCCTGCTCAGGATGTGTGTCCAGCGCTCCTTTCTTTTTTTTGTCAACACAAGGCTTCATATTTACTCTTGCAGGGTCAATAAAACAACCGTAGAGTCACTTCAAACTGTTTAGTCAAAATGAGATGTTGATTTTTTTTATAAGTGGGCGGTGATTGTTTTTGACTGTTTCACTGGAGATAAGAACGAATCGTTTGCTCTGAATTTCTGTGTTTTCCTGAGGCAGTAAATTGAATCTGTCAATTGCGCAATGGCAAAGCGTGTCAAGCAGTTCCTGTGCTCAAGGGCACCTCAACAGTGCTCTGGAGTTACACTGGCCCCTCTCCACACTCCCCATTCCGTCTGGGCCGGTGGCCTGTCCGGTTCCCAACCCGCCCAAGCACTCGCATGCCCAGGTATCACTGTATTATTACCTTGCTTTCATTCTCACCTGGCTTCTCAATTGATCAAACTGACCTATCGGGGCGTCTCAGCCCAACCTGACCCGTATTTCCTTCATCTCAACAGAAGGAGAACGGGACCAGCATTAGAACGGTCGGCGCTCTCTCGGCCCCTGACTCTGCGTAGCAGTGCGGAGGGGACGCCTCCTGCAGGCTTCTGATCAGGACCGTTGTTTCAAAGCGTTTGGAGAGCTTGCTATTTGGGCTCTGAGGTTGTTCCGGCCAGCAGGAGGCCCGCTCACCCGGGGCTCTGCTCAGAGCTCTGAGGCTCAGCGCCCTGTTATGGAGGCATGAGCGTTGTCACAGCGACAACAGGCTCCACCCACATCGCTTCAGTGGAGACGATGCAACGTCTCAGCAGTGTCCAATTCATTGATACAACCATTAAATGCAAACGGGCTCATTTAACGTATTAATCAGTTATAAAATGATGGTGAACAAGAACAAAGTAGGTTTCTTCATTTAACGGTAAACGTCATTCATGAGAGTTTTAAGAACAAAACACTGTTGATTTTTTCAGCCGATTAAAAGTCGTGCTACCGTGTCATTTGGCGAAAAACCTGAATCCACCACCGATAAATTAAACAAACAGAAAGTGGTTTCAAGTTTCAAGTGAATCTCATTTTAGTCCAATGGTTCCATTTTTTAGTAACAGTGCTGTTAACAAATGGATCCAGTCACGGCTCACTTTCAACATGAAACTACTCTGCAGGCTTTGTGGTTCGGCTTTAAAGCCGACTCAGCGAGTACCGGGGGGGGGCAGGTCAGTCACAGTGGGCAGGATCATCAACATTTGAAGGTGTAATTCTTCTCTTTTGTTTGTCTTCATGTTGCATTTATTCAGACAGCTTTAGAGAGCGGAGGCCGGCATGCTCGGTCGGACTTTGTACTCACCTTTTCAGTGCCGGGCCCTTTTCCCCGCATCACGAAAAACACGCCTGACAGAGGAAATGTCCTGATTGGTGATTATGACTTCCTGTCCGTGCCACAGCTGGCCTACCTAGAAGGTCTTTATCTCCCTTCATCCATCTGATGGTGGCGGCAGGCTTGCTGCTCATGGCGGTGCAGGTCATCTCCGTCTCGTTGCCCTCTCGCAGGACCTCATCGCGGGCCTCGATGAGGGGGTTACCTGGAGGAACTACAACAGGAAGCACAAACACAACACCTTGAACACCGAGCAGATGGAGGACGCCACGGCTCCAGGATGACAGAGCTGCAGAGAGGAGATGTCTGATAAAGCGCAAAACTAGCGCTTCTCGGATTAGCATAGCATGTGATTGATGGGTTTGTGTACCTACAAGCATGCATGGAACATTTAACAAGCATAGAAATAGAAGCAATAGAAACAAACATTATTTCAGGCCCTTTAAAGCAAGGAAGTGAAAAATATCAAAGCTATTTGACTCGGTTTTTCAACATCACTGTCGTGAAAGTTCGAGATATATTGTTATACAAA
The DNA here is from genome assembly GCF_040956055.1 of Brachionichthys hirsutus. Classification (NCBI taxonomy): domain Eukaryota; kingdom Metazoa; phylum Chordata; class Actinopteri; order Lophiiformes; family Brachionichthyidae; genus Brachionichthys; species Brachionichthys hirsutus. The sequence continues at coordinate 14,331,484 of NC_090906.1, read as the reverse complement.
TGATTGCAAATAAGAATTAAACTGCCTTCTTCTGTTTTTTTATTCTACCATTATTCCAAGTATAATAACACAGTAAAGACAACTATACTTTGATACTCAGGGCTGGCTGCAATAAGATAATATCGTATCTATTGTTTTGGAGAGTGGATGATGATGATGATGATGATGATGATGATGATGATGTGATCATTGTGTAAAACTCAGTTTGCAGGATTGCATTACTTTTGTTGAGAAATATCGTGAGTTTCTTTAGCTCACATTAAAGTTCACTGCAAAGTAGCTGTTTAGAGTTTCAAAAGTTTATTTGGTGCAAGAATGAATGATGAGCCCTTTGGCTTTCCATAGCTTTAATCAATAACGTGTGTGTGTGTGTGTTTTGCTCTCATACTTAGAACCGTGATGTCGGCGTAGGCTTCCTGGGGGGGGTCCGTGTACAGCTGACAAACATATCGGCCCTCGTCCGACAGCGAGACGTTGGACAGCGACACCCGCAGCTCGTTGTCTGAGAAGTTGACCAGCTGAAAGCGAGCGTCCTTCAGCGCTGCAGGAGACAAACACGCCAGCGTTTAGCTGCTTGGTCCAACGCACACGCAAATCGAACAGCTTCGTGGGTCCAGCCAGACACGAGCTGCATCGACTTCTCAAGCGTGCTTCAAAGAGCTTTGAGAAAGTGAGAAAAAAGAAAAAAGAATCTGTGATTGAATTAGTGGACAAGAAATCAGCGCGAATCAAAGCGCTCGACAGCGTGAGCGGCGAGACGGAAGCTACGCTTTGATGACTTTGTTCTGAACGGGCGACGGCTCGATGCAGACACGGAACTCACACCAGCGCCAGCGCGTTACCGCGGCGCTCTGCCGTTCGTTCGACCCACAGAACCGATACCTGATCCGGTTCGCCTGCTGCAGCCGCTCTCGTCTGGTGGTACCTGCCTGTTATCAGCTGTAATGCAAAACGACAGCATGTGGTTGAGATGAAAGCCGCCCCGTCTCCGTCTCGCCTTTGATGTGCTGATATTCTCCCCTGATTGGCTGCGACTCCGGGCTCTTTGCACTCCGCATTCTCTTAGCATAGATCTGTGTACTCATCCTCCGGCTCCGCTGCTACTTTCCTTAAAACATTAAACGGGAATAAGATCCGACGCCAGACAGAAGCCGACGTGACGGAGAGGGAAAGCGACGACCGACGCTACGGCTTCACCGAGGATGGGCAGGAGGAAGATGCCCCTGCAGCCAGGCGGCGTCGGGATCCATGTTAAGAGCCAGACGTGGAGGAAGTAAGGTAGCAAGGAAAGAGGCGGGAATATGCATAACCACAATTGATTTTGTGGCTCATTCAACAAGAACATCAAGTGATGTCACGAAGCGGTTTCATCCATTAAGAGAAAATATCTGAAACTCTTGCTCCATGAGGACAGAAACCTTCAGCGCTCTGATTGTAATGCGTTGACACCGCCTGCTTGCTTCCATCTTTGATTATCCCTCAACGCCACCCGACACCCGAGCAGTACCGGCACGCCAGGAAAGTTTGAACAACGTGATCTGTAAACGTAGCGTGCAAGAGGGTTGTCTCACGCCGATGCAAAGATTGGTCGGTTTATTGCCGCCATCAGTTTCCTTTATCCGAGCAGAATGAAGTCCGTATTTCAGCACATGAATAGTACGCACCTAATCAGTGTAGCTTATTGAAAATACTTGTTAGCCCTCATTACAATGAGAGGTCAGACTCTCAGGCTAATGATCTAAATGAATTAAATGATCCAGGATCGATGCAGTACAGACGCAGCACAGAAAGAGCTACGAGACACAACAGGAAATGACGTCAGGCGGCTTAACGCTAGCGGCAGTGCCCAAATCACCGGATGCAGACAGTGTTGATAATGCAGAAGATCAAACAGGAGCTAATTCTGCAGTAGATGTTCCAGAGACGGGGGATCTTGTCACGCAAGGTGTTCAATGAGAAGGCAAATCAGGAGGGGAAGAGATTTGAGCTTAAGCATTACCAGGTTATTGATTCTGAGTTAATATCTTATAAACGGTGCCGTTGCTAGGGGGAGCATGGTGTTGCCGAGGATTCCTCCAATCCGATCTGATCCATTTCACACAAAGAATCAGAAACCGGATCATTTCTCAGAGCTCTCCTGGTCTTCCTTAGCGCCGTTCTGATGTCGACACTGTGCTCGAAGCACGAGAGGAATAGAACCCATTCAGGTGACCTGAGAAAATAACTGCGAGGACACAATTCTCCACCTTCAACATTTGTGAATGCTGTGGGTTTATGGACCGGAGGAGGAACCGGAGTCATTGGTACATTAGAGCAGACTGGACCTCTCTGTGCACAGAGACAGGCTGACCTTTAGCTCTGCGACCTTTTGCAGTAGATGTTCCAGAGACGGAGGATCTTGTCACGCAATCTTCATCTCTTCTTCTGTCATATCCGATAGCGGGAGGAGGACATCGCCGATGTCTGACAAAGGTAGCTGATAGTCAGGTCTTCATTAGGTTAGTCCATCCACGCTGTGAAAGGCTGTCAATGATCCGATCCGTCAGTCTCTGACGGCGATGAAGCCGATTTCTTCGCGGCGCTACGACAGTAGCGCCGTTCTGAAGTCCAGCCAAGGAGACAAAGGGGGCGCCCGGCATTCTCTCTGCCTGCTCATGTCCCTGAATGCAGCATCGCTGGTCGTGCTGATTAGCACTGATAAGGATTCTATCAGCTTTACATATTTAATATAGCGCTCCACGTATTTATGCGTGCGCTGCCGTTAATGGTCATCGCCCACTGTGGAGAGGAAGGAAGTCCAGCATCAGCACACCGTTAGCGCCGTGTAGCGCCGTGTAGTGCCGTGTAATAATAATAATGCTTGATTTTATAGAGCGCTTTTCTAGGCACCCAAAGACGCTTTACATTGTGCATTATTCATTCACTCCATACCTGGTGGTGAAGCTAATAATATAAACACAGGTGCCCCGGGGCAGACTGACAGGAGAGAGGCCATCGGCCCTCCTGACCACCACCAACATTCACTCACTCACAACATTCACACAGGCAATGTGGGTGAAGTGTCTTGCCCAAGGACACAACGACAGTGTACACATGTGACAGAGCCGGGAATCAAACCGCCAACCTCTCGATCATAGGACGACCAGCTCAACCACCTGTAGTGCCGTATAGCGCCGTGTAGCACCGTGTAACGGCGTGTAGCGCCGTGTAACGCCTTGTAGTGCCGTGTAACGCCGTGTAGTGCCGTGTAACGCCGTGTAGCGCCGTGTAACGCCTTGTAGTGCAGTGTAACGCCGTGTAACGCCTTGTAGTGCCGTGTAACGCCGTGTAGTGCCATGTAATGCCGTGTAGTGCCGTGTAACGCCTTGTAGCACCGTGTAACGCCTTGTAGTGCCGTGTAACGCCGTATAGCGCCGTGTAACGCCTTGTAGTGCCGTGTAACGCCGTGTAGCACCGTGTAACGCCTTGTAGTGCCGTGTAACGCCGTATAGCGCCATGTAACGCCTTGTAGCGCCGTGTAGCACCGTGTAATGCCTTGTAGTGCCGTGTAGCACCGTGTAACGCCTTGTAGTGCCGTGTAGCGCCGTGTAACGCCGTGTAGCGCCGTGTAACGCCGTGTAGCGCCGTGTAACGCCGTGTAACGCCTTGTAGTGCCGTGTAGCGCCGTGTAGCACCGTGTAACGCCTTGTAGTGCCGTGTAATGCCTTGTAGTGCCGTGTAGCGCCGTGTAGCACCGTGTAGCGCCGTGTAGCACCGTGTAATGCCTTGTAGTGCCGTGTAGCGCCGTGTAGCACCGTGTAACGCCTTGTAGTGCCGTGTAGCGCCGTGTAACGCCGTGTAACGCCTTGTAACGCCGTGTAGCGCCGTGTAACGCCTTGTAGTGCCGTGTAACGCCTTGTAGTGCCGTGTAATGCCATATAGCGCAGTGTAACGCCTTGTAGTGCCGTGTAACGCCGTGTAGTGCCGTGTAGCACCGTGTAACACCTTGTAGTGCCGTGTAACGCCTTGTAGTGCCGTGTAACGCCGTGTAGCACCGTGTAACGCCTTGTAGTGCCGTGTAACGCCGTGTAACGCCTTGTAGTGCCGTGTAACGCCGTGTAGTGCCGTGTAGCACCGTGTAACACCTTGTAGTGCCGTGTAATGCCGTGTAACGCCGTGTAGTGCCGTATAGCGCTGTGTAACGCCGTGTAGCGCCGAGTAGCGCATTGATTGATTTCTGCTTCCGACTCCAACAAACTGCACTTCATCGCTGAAGACCAGCGAGGGATTAGATCTTACTAGTAAATGTGTCCTGCTGCACGGGAAGATAATTTCACTGGTGTTGAGTTAATCACAGGACAGCTGTAAGACAAACATTTCTTTCGCCAGTAAGAAGCCTGTTTAGGTTTTGTATTGGTTTAAACTCCAACATGAAGATGAAGCACACATTTTTAAACACAAATAACTTTAAATATTGACATATATAACACACAGAAAACTGAAGCAAGTACAAAGAGACTCATCTCTGCTCCCAAAACAGCGTGGCGCTAACTGAGCAATAGAAACATAAAAGGGTTGGCTTTAGAAATGCAGCTCAAAGTAGCAGGATAGTGGAAGTCTGGGCGAGAGGATCACATGGACAGGAAACACGGCCTCAGTATGACGTGGACAGCCTGACCTTGATCTCATGCCTTTGCGGTTTGAAATGCCCGGAACAGGAAAAGCCAAAAATGCTGGTTGTGGCGATTAAAACAAAGGTGAGCATCCATTACGCCGCCGCCGTGATCTCACCGCAGGAATCAGGCTCACACTGAAGGGAACATAGAGTGGATGAGATCAATACACCTGCATGATTTTAATTCCTCTTCCTTTTTCGGCCCCTCTCTGGACTCATCTTCATTCTCTCGCTGCATTTAAATTTGAATAGTTCTTCTCTTGGATGACCCCCATCCAGAGAGAGCAGAGGATGCTGTGTGTGCCACGGCTAAGTGGCCGCAATCAATTGTGATTATTGGCTGCAGGAACGTTTTGAGAGAAGCACATCAAAGTTTTATTATTGGGTGTCAGAGTGGGTGAGACGGGACGGAGCGGGGGTAATTATAGCCGTACAGCCGGCCTCACCCCCCATGAAGTCCAGGCCACCTGAATGCAGAGTGTCCGGCGGCTCGGCTTTAGCAGTTGCTCAGACTCAGAGCGGATTTGATCTTTCTGGCAGAGCTGATTGGTGTTCCCTTTAGCATTATACATCTATAGGATGCATAATTGGAGTTTTATAAGTCTCTGCTCGGTGCCCTCATCGTAGTCAGTTCTGCTTCTGCAGAAGAAACACTCTGGACCATTTCTGGACCGTCAGGCTCTCCGTATCCTTGGTCCATCTTGAGGGGGAATCCCTTTCCGTCTTTTCTCATCGAACATCAGATTTGTTTCAGAAAGTTTCCTAAAGCTTTAGTTGAAGTTTTCTGCAGAAACCTCATCAGCAGCACACAAAAACAAAACTTTAAGTGATTTCAGCTACAGTAAATTCCTCGTGACTGAACGGCTGCCATTCATTGGCCGACAGCAGCTCAGGCTAACTTCTAGCCTCTTTACTGCTGGGTCTGTGTTTTGCCCTTCCTTTTGTCTGTTGTCTACCTGTTTATTGGGGCGTGGCTACGTGGTCACTCTCCAAGCACTTGAGACTTCCTGTCAAAACCGGCTCTATCCAATGCCCCCCCCCTCCATCGGATATTTACATGCACTTACAAAATAAATCGCATATCATTGCTTTTTTCTTCCCTGTGCTCCGGACAGTTTTGGTCGTTTTGACATGTTTACAAGGTTCTCTGTAAATTTTCCCCTCCCCCCACAGAGAGCGAGCAGGTAACGATCAGCCAGAGGAGGGGGGTCTGGCGCCCCCATCATGGCCGCCGCCGCCACCGCATTGCTTTACATTTTAAGCAATGTTAGTCCCAGCTGGAAAAACTCCTACTCTCTTTAATTCTTGCATTGCCTGCGCAATCCGATGGCGTGATGTTTGCGTGACATTTTTCTACAATAAATTGTTCTGTATATCGTCCTGAAATCTCGCAATTAGAACAGCTATTTTGGTTTCAGGAGACCTGCTGCATCAACCAGCAAAGACTGGAAGACGAAGTCGTTCATTGACAGAACTGATTATTTTTAAGAACTTCTTGGAGCCTAACATAAACACAATGTTTCAAGGATCTGTCTCTTTGAGTGTACTGGTCTGACTGTAAATGCCCCCCCCCCCCAACTAAAGAGCTCTTCATATTTAAAGCAATGCGGCGGCGGCGACCACTCCACTGACACATGCCTCATATATCTGACCGACTACATTAAGCGTGAAGTAGACCCGGGCAAATACTGCGGCATGGTCATGCTGGACCTCCAGAAGGCCTTTGACCCCGTTAACCATTCAATCCTATTGAATAAACTAGGGGCGATCGGTTTTGATAGCACATCAACAAACTGGATGAAATCGTACCTTGAGGGACGAGAACAAATGGTAGACATAAACGGAACCTTGTCCTCGTCCCTCCCGGTGAGCTGTGGGGTTCCTCAAGGCAGCATTCTAGGGCCGTTACTGTTCCTCCTATACATTAACGACATGAATGCTGCCTGTAACTGCAAATTGTTCCTGTTTGCTGATGACTCAGCACTCCTGATTTCGGGAGAGGACAAAGTGCAGGTTGAGGAGGCTCTCAGCTCTGAGGTCACCAGAATCCGTACTTGGCTTACCGATAACAAACTGTCACTACATCTTGGTAAAACAGAATCGATTCTTTTTGGGTCTAAACACTCTCTACGTGAGATAAATGTTGATGATTTCAAGGTCACAGTTGATAATACAGTAATCTCCAGCAAAGAAGAGATTACCTATTTGGGCTGTGTTCTTGACAAATACCTGTCTGGCGATAGTATGGCAACTAAGATGATCAAAAAAGTCAATCAAAGAACAAGATTTTTGGGCAGAATGTCTGCTTTTGTCAACAGAAGTGCTCTCCGGACTCTTGCTGGAGCCTCGTTCAGCCCCTCTTTGACTATGCTAGCACCTCCTGGTATTCAAACATCAAAGTGTCCCTGAAAACCAGGCTCCAAACCTCCCAAAACAAACTGATTGGGCTACTCCTCAATCTGGGGCCCATGACCCACCTTCTTCCTGGACATTTTGCTAGCCTAAAATGGCTCAGGGTAGAAGACAGGGTTAAACAACTCAAAATGGGATTGGCATTTAAAATAGTCAATGCAGCTCTGCCCTCAGTCCCCTCAATCCCTGCATACCTGAATAAACACCTCCACAGATTGAGTGACACCCACAGCCACAACACTAGAGGGAGCTCAAACAACAACCTGATTACCCCCTCCTATAGGACTAACATGGGTAAATCATATTTTTATAATACTGCCCCCCCTGGACTGTATTGCCAGCTCTCACTACCTCAGCAGAGCAACAAACATTCTCCCCCCCGGGACACACCTTGTTCAACCTGTTGCCCTCCGGACGGCGCTACAGGTTGAACAAGAGCAGGACCAACAACCAGGACTAAACAGGACAGCAACTCACCACGTGCAATAACTAATGTATACTACTACTATATGCAAAGTACTGGACAATCTCTCTGCATGGACTGTTGATCGCTTTAAACTTATGTTGTTATATCCTGCAATTACTTGAATGTTCTGTTATCATTTGTATTTTCTGTTGTTTTTAGACACCAGACGGAGCAGCGCTCCTAATCTCATTGTGTAGCTACTATGCCATGACAATAAAGGCTTTCTATTGTTTCTATTCTATTCTATTCTATTCTATTTTTAATTTTAATTTACTGTTATTTTGCATCAATTGAGTAATTTAATATTATTTTTATTTGTATTGTTAAATGTCGATGATTTATGTACGAAGGACTTTCAACGGAAACAAGACAGCAAGGGCTTTTTAGAAATGCTCCTCTTAGACAGGATGTTTGACTGTACTTGTACTGTAATACATGCTACTGTGTGACTGTACTTGTACTGTAATACATGCTACTGTGTGACTGTACTTGTACTGTAATACATGCTACTGTTTGACTGTACTTGTACTGTAATACATGCTACTGTTTGACTGTACTTGTACTCTAACATTCTATCTAATAAATATATTCCTCATCATCATCAACAATGCAACACTAGGGCAACAGCAATCATTGGAGGCTGATCCCGTCCTCTCCGACGAAATCCAGGCTTTTCAAGGTAAAATGAGAAATGCCACAGATATTCCTGAAGATTCCCAGCCTCAATCTACAAACAGGAGTCGGAAGAGTGGATATGTAGCCACCGGATAATCTGGGCTGAGCATCAGCTCTGACCGTAGTCAGATTCTCCCCAGGATGGATCGGTCCAATTCTTCTGCCGCATGAGTCCACCTTAACCTCTTTGTTACGATCGTGTCGCTGGCGTTACTGTTTCTATGCCCGGTTTTACAGTAATAATGCACCACCGTTACTGGGGACCGGTGCCGGTGCTCCAGTCGGAGAGACTGACTTTGACCAGCAGGTGGTGCTGGTGCCATGGCCGTAATGGCGGTTGGGTGTGCCCTCACAATCCGTAATTATAGGGTTAAGCAGTTACCGGACCAAATCTTTCCTCCACATTGCAGACAGTTCCAGTAGCTGTTCTTCCGCACGTTAGCGGCTAATTGAAGCTAGCTGCCTTTTAACCCATCCAGTGGCGAGAGCTATTGTGACATGCAATGTAATAAGTCATTATGGAAGAACTTGTTTGGGTCAGTCAGGTTTCAATCATCACTACACATTCTCTTGGTCTCGTGGTGTTCAGCATGTTTCGCTCCGTGTGGGAATATTTGATGGCGATGTTTCGCTCCGTGTGGGAATATTTGATGGCGATGTTTCGCTCCGTGTTGGAATATTTGATGGCGATGTTTCGCTCCGTGTGGGAATATTTGATGGCGATGTTTCGCTCCGTGTGGGAATATTTGATGGCGATGTTTCGCTGCATGTGGGAATATTTGATGGCGATGTTTCGCTCCGTGTGGGAATATTTGATGGCGATGTTTCGCTCCATGCCGCCTCAATAAGCTTTCTCATGAAGCTTTTCACCCTGAACGGTTCCTCGGAGATCAACAACGAACTCTTACCTTCTGAGGATGTTCGCATGCAAACGTTCAAGTGCGCCTCTTCTTCTAAGTAGCCAAGCGGGAAATTACAGCAAGCACTTCTTTGATTTCGTGTCTTTATGAATATGAGAGGCTTTAGCAGTCGCTAGCATTGAGACTGTGATGTTAATGAAGCTAATTTATAACCAAGAGAAGAATCTTGAAAGATTCTTCATATAGTTGGTGGTTTGTCTCATTCAGGCGTTTACTATTGTACTCATGACTTTATATGAAGCACAGCAGGGCTCTCATATTAAACGGGTCATTGTGCCACTGAAGCACCCCCCCCTCTGGGTACAAACAACAGTCCGCACTAGAGCGGATGTTTGTGATTCCCCAGAATAAAACCGCTGCTGCTCTGTGACAGGTGAGCACGGCGCGATGTTCTGAAGCCACTCCCCTGTGGAACACCTGTGGACGTAGTTTATTCCAGCCCGCAGAGACTGCAGGTCAAGCTGCACCAAAGGTAGACTTTAAATGAGCTTTCATGAATGTATTCTGATCCTCCGGTATCGGAGATGATCTCATCCTGACTGTTGGGATTACAGAATAACAACCTTTATTTAAAACAGACAAACAAACAAACAACAAGTGGGAAATGTTCTAAATCACAATGGAAACTTTTCTTCTAGTTTTTCCATATTTTGTGGAGTCCCTCAAAATTTCCTTTAAACTTATATTAAAAATTTGGAACAATTCCACAAAGATAAGAAAGCAGCATACAATGCATGGAGCTGTAGAATCTCATGGATTCAATAAAAAAATACAATAAAATACGACAATCATCAGAGCTACTTTAGGTGGACACAAAGGGTCAACCCAAGGTCACGGAGAGTGGAGCTACTCTGAGTGTAGAACTCTTCTTCCTTTCTTTCCTTTCACGCTCTCTCGCTCTCCATCTCACACTCCAATCCACTGCCGTGGATTCAGAGATGGAAGAGGTGATATTTAGAAGATGTTATTTGGAAGCTTGGTCGGGTCCATTCCATATTGAAGCAGCGCAGCTGCTGCAATGAAGCCGGGGGATCACAGGAGATCAAGGAGCCCTCCTTCAAAGAACACCTTGGCCTTGACAGCCAGTTTGTGGGAGTCGGATCACAGTTGACTTGGCACAGCAGCAGATAAATACCGAGCTCAGAGTTTGCCCTTGTATGATTTGCAGAAGGTCTGTTTCTAAATTGGTGAAAAAGATTAAGCAAGGGGTCGCGAGTACCGAGGAGGGCCTGAAACTGACCTCGGAGGGGCGCAGGAAGTCTTCGGGGACTTGGATTACAGAAAGTTTAAAATGATTTAAACATGCGCACAGCAAACAAGATGGTTTAAAAAAATCCCATGTTGTCTGATTCCTTCAGTCGTGCTTTTCAGTTTTGTGCGCCAAATATAAAAGCGAATGATCGCCCTCATAGGCCCTCAGATTATGACAGTCCTGCAGCTAACACGTTAGCACCGGGAGCCCCTGAACATGAATGATTTTAGGTTAAGCTATTGAACCTTCAATCTCAGGTTTCGGTCTCCACTATCTGCCAGCTAAATATACAGTATATATAATGAATTATAGTTATTAATCCAATGCCAATATATATATATATATGTAAAGCGTCTTTGAGTATCTTTACACTATATAAAAGCAATGCATTATTAGGCCCGAGCGCCTATCCTAGGCGTAAGGGGCTATTGCTTTTGCAACGCAGAAGACGACAAGTTGACGAGCGCAGCTCGTCAACCCTCGGCATCCAACGATGCCATGAGGACGACCAACACACTCACGCACACACACACACACCAACACTAAACAACACACACGCACACACACAGAGATCCTCAAACACGAGTTGACGAGCGCAGCGAGTCAACTCGTGTTTGTAACTGTCTTCCGATGGTTGACGAGCGCAGCGAGTCAACCATCGGGCGACCAACACACCCACGCCCACACACACGACACTCAACAGCACACACACACACACCCCGACACGAGTTGACAAGCGATGGGGAGGGGTCCGACGCCAACTTTGTCGGACAGCCACGAAATTCGGTACAGACATGCGTCATGTCAGGGCAAAAAATATATATATTATGGCCACGCCCCCAGACACACAGGAAGGCGGCCATATTGGATTGAATCTCCTGATGGCAGATGGCCATATAATCCAAATAACGATTTGACTAAACTGTGAGCTACTCATGCAGCTCAAATCTAAACACTTGTGAAGCACTCAGGACAAAAGCGGCGTGCGTCGGCGGGTCAGCTCAACGGCCTGTCGGCCGGCGAGGGCCTCCAACGCCGCTTGCGGCTTTAATTATTATTATTATTATATAATAGATATGAATGTATTTGATTCAGGCTGTTACGAGTGGAGAAAGAAATACTGTGCCAGCCTTCAACTTTCTGCAACTAGGAGATGTGAAAATGATGTTTTATTCCATCAGGCATAAAAACACAACATTTAAATGAGAACTAGAAAGCTTGCGTCCAAGGACAGGCAGGCCTCCACTCATAGAGGAAACTCAATTTGCCAACGGGGACTCGACCACGCACCCCGTCTCAGGTGAATGTGAGTTCAAACACCGCAAAAATGTGAAAAATAAGGGAACTGAAGAAGCCAATTATGAGATGCACACCTTCAGGCCGCCAGAAAGCATCTGTGGAATGTCATTGCATTCTATCCAGTTGGCTTCTGTCCTTGCTGTTACATAAAGGCTACGTAAAAACGCCCCCTGGGTCGGGGGTAAATACTAAACAGCGACATTTCAGCCACCTGGATACAACCATCAAATGTTTTCTCGACCTACAGGAGGTAAAAAATGCCTAACTTCTGACTTCTTCCAATCGTTGGATTCAGCCATCACAAAATTCTACTGGAAAATTAAAAAAGCAAGAATTAGTCTATCTACCCTTCAGAGGAGTAAATCTAAAGGAGGCCTGGAAGCGCCACATTTTATGAATTATTACTTGGCTAACCAGCTACAATATCTTGTACTATGGATGCACCCGAATAGAGACTCTAATTACTGGTTAGAATTGGAACAGAAGGACTGCAAGGATATTAGACTCGCAGATCTCCCCTTTATCACAACAACCATTAAACGGCATAACTGTTTTAAAAACCCGATGATTTCTTCCACCTTGTCCGCCTGGTGGAAAGCGTTAGAAGTTACAAATTCTAAACTGGAACCCTGCATGTTCTCTCCAATCTGGAATAACCCTGACTTTCAGGCTAGTAATCAACCTTTCCATGTAGGTATGTGGGAACAGAAGGGAATCTCTCAACTCCATCATCTCTTTCATGACAATACGTTTATGTCATCTACAAAATTGTTCCAAAAATATGAACTCGGAAGCGGAAATTTCCTTTACTATCTTCAGGTAAAGAATACAATTAAGAAAAGAATTCCAACGCTCCGGGGCCCGCCTCAGCCACCTGTATTTGTTATGGAAGTCACAAAGATTTCCCCGACAGTTAAAAAGACCCTTTCTAAGATTTATAAACTACTCTCAAGCACAGATACGTTACTTCTTCCCATCTCAAAATGGGAGACGGATCTGTCACTAACCTTAGATCATGACTTTTGGACACAAATCTGTGAAAATGTATTTAAAATGACAAAACACAGAAATCTTCAACTCATCCAGTATAAGATCCTTCATAGAACACACATTACTCAATATATGATGAAGAAAATGGGCTTCTCCGAATCTGACATCTGCTCTCAATGCTCCCAAAATACTGCTGACACTTATTTCCATGCCCTATGGTTGTGCTCACCCGTCCAGGATTTCTGGGTCGTAGTATCACATAGACTGTCGTCCATCTTAGATTGTACGTTCCCTTTATCTCCGATCACTTGTCTACTCGGTGACTTGGCAGAAATCGTTATTTCTAAGAAACATACGCACCCCACACTCGCAGCCCTCGCCATCGCCAAGGAAACAATCCTCGTTAACTGGAAAAATAAACGGTCTTTAAACATCAACCATTGGTTGAATCTCCTCATAGAACACATATCAATGGAGAAAATCTCTGCTTCCAAAAAAAAATAAAAAATATTTGAAATATTTTACAGAAAGTTGGTCTCCTTTTATTAAATCATTAAATATAAATATTGCAACCTGATTCTGCCTGCTAGCAAAAGCCACCACAACGATGTAAACGGTGATGCTGCTTACATTTTTTGCATGACTCATCTTGTTTCTGTTTTCATTTAGGAACCCGGTTTCTGTCTCCAGGACCGAGTGGACCTCAGAAATACATCACCTCCCAGCCATTCTAACTTCCTATGTTTCAGCTCCAGTCTCCAGCTCAATGTTCTTCACACAAGGATGGTTGATCTCCGGGGCTGTTGCATGCTGGGCTAACTCTTCAGGGGCTGTCCCCGTGGCTTGATATGTGCAACCCGGCTCCTCGGGTCTCTGCTGGGTGGCGCATGCTTCTCGGGCGGCCCCCGGTGTTCCCCTGGGTTGCAGTGCCAGGGTGCTGGCCCATGCGTTCGGGATGGCACTGAGCTGGCGCAGTTTGTCACTCCTCTGCTGGTAGTAGCGGCCCGGGTCCGGCTGGTGACCTAGGTGTGGCCGTTTGCCCCTCACCTCCGCTCCTTCCTCTCTGACCTCTCTCCTCCACTCTCCCCGTCCCCCGCTCGCCCTCTGCTCCTTGGTCCCATCTCCTGTCCTGCCCCCCCTCTCCCTTCTCCTTCGCTTCCTCTTCCCTCCCCTTGTGGTCTTTCCCTTTCCCCACTCTCCCCGCCTCTCCTCTTCCGGCATCCTGCCTCCCGCCGGGGCCTCGCGGCTCCCTCCTTCCTGGGGGCTGGGTGGGAGGCGTCAGAGGCGGTGCTCGACCCTGGCCCTGTGCATGGTTGGGCCCTCTGGCACCTGTGGGTGGGAGGGTTGAGGTTGGGGGCACTATGGTCGGGCTCCCTCCTCCCCCCGCCTGGTTGGTCGGGGCCTCATGTGCTGCGCCTCTTAACTCACCACCTTAGCACAACACATTTGTAAATATACACATAGGGTACATGCACTTGGGTGGCCTGGTGCTGGGGGGCGTTCACCGAGCGTCCCTCTGCAACCCCCCCCCCCCCCCATTTTAATGCACCACAGGGGTTCGAGTGGGTGCTAGGCGGGGAGATAAGGGATAGGGTGCGGGGCAGGAGTGCGCCGTTGCCCTCCTCCGCATCCCCCGTCCGGCCCCACCTGCCTCAAATTTTAATGCACCACACACATTTATATATAGCACCTGGGTGTTCACCCATTCTCGGTGTTGGGAAAGTTCCCCAGTCTGGGATCTGGGGAACTAAATAATCAGGGTATGGGTGGGTTCACAACTTTTGGCCATGGCGCAGCATGTGGGGCCTTGGCGGGCTGGGCTTGGGGCGGGATGGTGGGCCGGCATCTTGCTCCCTCTTATCCGTCCCAGGGAATAATACTCTCCCCCCAAATGGCTGCATATGAGTTGGGTTGAGCTGAAGCCCCTGCGCTGTCTACTCCCGTTCCCCGGACGCTGGTTCTCTAGGTTGGGGGGTTGCCTGAGCTCGGTGGTGGGGGTGGGGGGTGCGGAGGCGTTGGGGTGGGGGGGGGGGGGGGGGGCTGGGGGGCTGGGGAGGGTGTGCAGGATGGGTGGAGGGTGCTGGGAGGGAGGCGGGTGGTTGTGGGGGGCGTGGGGTTGGGTGTTGGTGGGACGCCGTGCCGGCCCGCTGTGCCCCGTGCCGCTGCGCTGGCCTTGGTTTTGTCAGCTGTGTTGGTGATTGTCGCTCCCGGGCCCTGGGCTGGTTCTTCTGCGTGTGGCTCTGGGGGGGCCCCGGGGGTCGTTCTCGGGTTGCTGTGGCTGCTTGGGGTGATCTGGGGGCTCATGTTGCCATTGTTGGGCCCGGCATGGCTGCCCCGTTCTTAGGTGGAGGTTTCACGCATGCCAGGTCCACCACTCCAGCACCAATCAAAACTCGATCTGAGAGTTGACTCCGCCCACAGGTCTCTGAGTCAGTGGAGGTTGCTGGTTCAGTGTTTGTGGCTCTCACTATGCTCTCTCTCTTTTTCCTCAGATCTCCTGAGAACTTTGTGATCCAGACTTTCCTCTAGAGACGAATGTGAACCTGGTGTATTGGGACAACTCTTGGTGATGGTTGGATGGAAGGGGTAGAATTAAGGAGCACAAATAAATCCATTGCACTTTCTTCTCAGAACACTGTGTATTTGTCACTTTTTGTTTGTCCATGTTGTGTGTTCACTGCGGTGTGCACAGCCCTCTACGGCGGTAAGCAGGTAATAAAACTAATAAAACATGAATAGGCTAGTCTGCCAAGAGGGCAGGTGACGGTCACAATCACTATAAGAATAAAAAGCATAGACCTCTAGCAGAGACCGACGTTGTGTACGTTGTCACTGTCGAGAACGAATGCAGATAAGGTATAGGAAGAAAAAAAGAGGTAAAAAATGCAAAAATGTTTTTCTGATATTTCAATCCCAATGAATTTTCTCAAGTAAATGAATAGTAAATAAACATCAATGGCCTTCGTGGAGAGATTGTCATTACGTTCATTTATAAAAACAGCAGCTCATTGGCTGTTGAGGGGCTGCCATTGATTTTATTAACCTCACTGTATTAATATTGCTGCATTATGTAGGTCAAATTTCATGCAGCTCCCCGGATCCCTGGCAAGTAATGCAAGCGAGTGTTGCATTACCCAACCCGACTGAATTCACACGCTGTTCTGAATACGTGCACCTCTTATGACCCGCGTCTGAATTTATTGGTTTGGTTTTTCAAACTCAGCTGGTCAGCTGAACTGGTGAAAGCGATGTCAATAAAAACATCACAGAAGGGCTTTCCAGGTCGTATGATCGTACCCAACTGCCTCAGACTATAATAAAACCCACATGAAGACCCAGATGAAGGATTCCTCCCCTGCCAGCAGGCTTTGCTTTTACCAGCTGCGGCCTACTTTCTCCTCTGATGGACGAATAATGACAACAAACCAGCTTTTACAGATGAACTTTTCCTCAACAGCGTCATATCATCTGCAGAGAAAGACAGGAACTCCCATTTTTACATTATATATTATATATTCATTGATAAGTCAAATGAAATCGGTTGGACTTCTTTAGCCACCGCACAAACAATAAAACGACAAATCGAAGCAACTTCACCAACAACATCAGCCTCAATGTGAGGATGTAAGTCCAGCAGCTACACAACACTCACGTCTCATGTCTCGGAAGTAAATCGTCTGTCTGTTGGGGTTGAGCAGCTGGATGACCGAGTCGTCGTTGTTCTTCACCCGGCAGCTGATGATCGCCATCTCGCCCTCCACCACCGACACGTTCTCCGTCACCAGGTTCTGACTCACCACTGGGGAGGAGAAAGACATCCGGAAAGATCAGCGCCGATGCAAAAGTCAGGGGGACAAAGGCACGGGAAATCTGAAGACAGTTGGAAGCCAGATACAAATGTTGCAGCATAAACGGCCGTCCGGCGTGATAATGGAACCGGGACGGAGACTGAGATACAATTAAACGCAGGATAAAAGCCAACGGAGTACAAATGAGCTATCTGGCAATATAGAACAAACTAGGGCTCCAGAAAGACACAACACAATAGATTCAAGAGGGACAATTATGTCCGCAAGAGCGAAACCTTCCTTTAATCTCAAAGTTCCATTAAAATGACTGAGTCTAACACAAATTCAGTGGAACACTGAACAAAGCAGAACATCCAACTCGTTAGGGAAGCTTATATTCGATGAGTACAAAGAGCACTGTGTGCGAATCGGCAGGTCAAAGCCACTGAAAGGGCCACAACAAAAACATCAGACGTCTCCAGACAAGTAATGAACGGGATAGATTTTTGTTGGTGTAATATAACATTTGGAGGTGGCAGCTCCAAACACCTTAAAGTGTGTCCGTAGTAAGAAATAGAGCCGACTGGGCAGGAAGACTGGCCGGCAAGCCTGTGGGCTGAGAATATCTAGCCGTCAGCGGCCGTCAGCGGCCGCACAACGAAATCTGGATTCTCTATCTGTGTGCTGGCTCGATTTGAAAAGGTTCAGTAATCTCATATTAGACAGCTTTGGGGTCGCGTCCCTTGATGTGGGTGATGACATTAAATGATGTCAGTGGGGGCTCCGAGCTATGTTTGTTTAACAACTAAATCATTTAGCGACGGGGTCTTTACGTCGTCCTTAAGCGAGGACCACTTGTGTATATATAATTCCGAATATTTTTGAAATGTCGAGAATTTGACCCAAAAATGTGTATTTGCTCAAAAACCTTTGTAGCCTGACAGGGCAGCCAATCAGAGGAGGGTGAACATACGGCCTTAAGTATTGGCCTATCTTTGTGCAGACGCCAACAGATTAGCTTTAACCCTCTATCTACGGCCGTAGCGCCGGCGCTATTGTTGTCTATGTCTGGTGTTACGGTAATAATGCACCGGAGACGGAGAACAGTAGCGCCGGCTGCAGCTACGGCAGCAGGTAGAGGGTTAATGTCAGGAACATCATAGAAGACATTCGGGCCTTTTCAGGACATCCTCAGGTGGTCATACTGTAATATGGGTGAGATGCATGCCAGTCAAACTGCCCACCTGCTGGTGGTTATTATTATGAACAGTGTGATGCCCAAAGGTAATGAGGCAGAGGTGACCAGAGCCCGACTTCAACAATAAAGGATAGCTTGTTAGGGGATGCTGTCAGGAGAAGAACTACAACCAAACATGTCAGATCCTGCCGAGTCATGCTAGACAAGCTGTACAGGATACGAGGCGTTTCTGCCCTGTGACGGGCGACGCGTCATGCTCCGGGACAAAGACTATCAGTCCAATCGCCACGGCTACATATCAGGAAGAGGCTGCTGGCAGGGAGAAAACCGATGGATGAAGTCTCTCCAGTTCCAAAACAGCATCGTCTCGGCGAGGCTCAGCGGATCCACCCAGGGTTTGTAGAGGATGAAAACTAAAAGGAACTAAAATTTGCATGGCTCCGTTGTGAAGCACCTCTAAAGAGCCCCGTCATGTAGGAGACGTGGACGATGGGGTGGGGAGAGAGAAACTGTATCCAATGATGCTGACAGATAAGGACAGACAGCTCCACAAATGAGATTCAAATCACGTCCCACACTTTGATGTCCTTCCACTGCTGCAGCGGTTCCAGGTCAGACTCTTTGCTTTACGTTTACAAGTCAAGACAGAAGGAAACAGAATTGTCTGAGCTCACATGCATGTCGAGGTATTACAGTGTAAAGAGCAGTGATATTGGGAGAATAAAGCTGAAATAAGGTGAACATTCCAGTCTTACTAATTAGATAAATGGCGCAAGAATGAAGATGAAGTCTAAATTTCCTGTTTCTTTATAACAATACTTTCTTAAATAATACAAATGAAGTCAGTCGAAGAAATAAAGCATGTACCGTATTTTCCGGATTATAAGTCGCGGTTTTTTTCATAGTTTGGTCGGGGGTGCGACTTATAAATCGGAGCGACTTATATATGTTTTTTTTTACAAAATCTGTGAGCGCAGAGACAGTAGCCTACACATTTCTATAACAGGTGTTACAGGGAACTCTGTGACCCGTCAGAATCTGTCGCGGTTTCTGGAGGTTCAGAGTTATCTGTCACACCTGTTATCTAAAAACACAAATTAGAAGGGCTGATTGAAAATGGCGCCGAAAAGAAAGTCATATTCCGCGGCTTACAAGCTTCAGATAGTGAAATATGGAGCCGAAAACGGCAATCGAGCAGCAGAAAGAAAGTTTGGAGTGAGCGAAAAACTTGTAAGGGACTGGCGAAAAGCGAAGGTTACGCTTACTGAAATGAAGAAAACAAAGAAAGCTAATCGCGGGCAACAAGCTAGGTGGCCGCAGTTGGAGGAACGGGTTCACGCATGGGTGCTTGAACAACGTGCTGCTGGGAGAGGTTTGTCAACGGTGCAGTTGCGTCTCCACGCCCAAGTGGTTGCCAGGGCAGGGAATATAAACGGCTTTGCGGGAGGACCTTCTTGGTGTTACCGCTTCATGCAGCGCAAACGCCTCTCTATCAGAGCTAGGACGACACTGTCCCAAAAACTGCCAGCGGACTTCCAAGCCAAGGTTGACAGTTTCAGCGCGTTCATTGAAAAGCATGTAAGTGATCACAACGTGACACCGGATCATATTATTAACATGGACGAGGTCCCCCTCACTTTTGACATCCCCATGGGCCGAAGTGTTGCAGAGAAAGGGCAAAAAAGTGTGAATATCGTTACAACTGGTCATGAGAGATCACACTTCACAGTGGTGCTGGCATGTTGTGGAGACGGATCAAAACTGCCACCGATGGTCATTTTCAAACGAAAAACCATGCCAAAAATCCAATCCTCCTCAGTTGAAGTCGCCGTGAACGCGAAAGGGTGGATTGATCAAGAAATGATAAACTTGTGGCTTACAAAGTGCTACAATAAGCGACCGGATGGCTTCTTTAGAGCACGCAAAGCTCTGCTTGTGATGGATAGCATGAGAGCGCACATCACACCACAGTTAAAAAATAAATTAAAAGTTTTCAACTCCATACCTGCCATCATCCCTGGAGGCTTAACCAAAATACTCACGCCACTTGATATCTCCGTGAATAGGAGCTTTAAGTCAGTTTTGTGTAACCTGTGGGAGCAGTGGATGACGGATGGAGAGCACAGCTTCACGGCAACCGGGAGAATGCGCCATGCAACTTTCCTGGAAGTCATTGAATGGATCGACAAAGCATGGGCTTCAGTGACAACCGCAACCATCCTGTCGGGATTCAGAAAGGCTGGAATAATTGGAACTGCAACTGACGACGAGTCTGATGTAAGCGACGTAGAAGAGGAAGCGGCGTCTTGTCTACCTGCCGAGTTGGGGGAGTTGTTCAAAAGTGACACCGAGGATGAAGATTTCCTTGGATTTCGTGATTCGGAGTAAAACCTGATATTTTGGTAAACGTGTTAGCATGTTCTTTGTGCTATATGTTGTTTGGTGTTGGATTTTATCAAATAAATTTTCCCCAAAAATGCGACTTATCCTCCAGTGCGACCTATATATGTTTTTTTCTTCTTAATTATGCATTTTTTGGCTGGTGCGACCTACAATCCGGAGCGACGTATAATCCAAAAAATACGGTACATGATGACAACAAAGTAGTCATTTTACCAGACTAGAGTTTGTTTCTATTTCTCAATGTGGTCCGATAATAATCGGTAGCATGTTTTTTGTTTTACAAAAACAAACTTTTACAACGTAGAGTTTTTTTTATTTTTATGAATATGTATTTTTATTCGAGTTATAAAAATGCTTTAAAGGAGACATATTCTACTCTTTTTCCACAAGTTAACGCAGTTCCCAGACATGAAATATCTGTGCCAGTATTTGGTCCAAATAGCAAACAGATGCTGCAGGACAGCGTCCCTCATTTCTGTCTCAAGCAGATGCTGCAGGACAGCGTCCCTCATTCCTGTCTCAAACAGATGCTGCAGGACAGCGTCCCTCGTTTCTGTCTCAAACAGATGCTGCAGGACAGCGTCCCTCATTCCTGTCTCAAACAGATGCTGCAGGACAGCGTCCTTCATTTCTGTCTCAAACTGATGCTGCAGGACAGCGTCCCTCATTTCTGTCTCAAACAGATGCTGCAGGACAGCGTCCCTCATTTCTGTCTCAAAGAGATGCTGCAGGACAGCGTCCCTCATTTCTGTCTCAAACAGATGCTGCAGGACAGCGTCCCTCATTTCTGTCTCAAAGAGATGCTGCAGGACAGCGTCCCTCATTTCTGTCTCAAACAGATGCTGCAGGACAGCGTCCCTCGTTTCTGTCTCAAACAGATGCTGCAGGACAGCGTCCCTCGTTTCTGTCTCAAACAGATGCTGCAGGACAGCGTCCCTCATTTCTGTCTCAAACAGATGCTGCAGGACAGCGTCCCTCATTCCTGTCTCAAACAGATGCTGCAGGACAGCGTCCCTCATTTCTGTCTCAAACAGATGCTGCAGGACAGCGTCCCTCATTTCTGTCTCAAACAGATGCTGCAGGACAGCGTCCCTCATTTCTGTCTCAAAGAGATGCTGCAGGACAGCGTCCCTCATTTCTGTCTCAAACTGATGCTGCAGGACAGCGTCCCTCATTTCTGTCTCAAACAGATGCTGCAGGACAGCGTCCCTCATTCCTGTCTCAGATGCTGCAGGACAGCGTCCCTCGTTTCTGTCTCAAACAGATGCTGCAGGACAGCGTCCCTCGTTTCTGTCTCAAACAGATGCTGCAGGACAGCGTCCCTCGTTTCTGTCTCAAACAGATGCTGCAGGACAGCGTCCCTCATGTCTGTCTCAAACAGATGCTGCAGGACAGCGTCCCTCATTACTGTCTCACACAGATGCTGCAGGACAGCGTCCCTCATTCCTGTCTCAAACAGATCCTGCAGGACAGCGTCCCTCATTTCTGTCTCAAAGAGATGCTGCAGGACAGCGTCCCTCATTTCTGTCTCAAACTGATGCTGCAGGACAGCGTCCCTCATTTCTGTCTCAAACAGATGCTGCAGGACAGCGTCCCTCATTTCTGTCTCAAAGAGATGCTGCAGGACAGCGTCCCTCATTTCTGTCTCAAACTGATGCTGCAGGACAGCGTCCCTCATTTCTGTCTCAAACAGATGCTGCAGGACAGCGTCCCTCATTCCTGTCTCAGATGCTGCAGGACAGCGTCCCTCATTTCTGTCTCAAACAGATGCTGCAGGACAGCGTCCCTCGTTTCTGTCTCAAACAGATGCTGCAGGACAGCGTCCCTCGTTTCTGTCTCAAACAGATGCTGCAGGACAGCGTCCCTCGTTTCTGTCTCAAACAGATGCTGCAGGACAGCGTCCCTCATTTCTGTCTCAGATGCTGCAGGACAGCGTCCCTCATTCCTGTCTCAAACTGATGCTGCAGGACAGCGTCCCTCATTACTGTCTCACACAGATGCTGCAGGACAGCGTCCCTCATTCCTGTCTCAAACAGATCCTGCAGGACAGCGTCCCTCATTTCTGTCTCAAAGAGATGCTGCAGGACAGCGTCCCTCATTTCTGTCTCAAACTGATGCTGCAGGACAGCGTCCCTCATTTCTGTCTCAAACAGATGCTGCAGGACAGCGTCCCTCATTTCTGTCTCAAAGAGATGCTGCAGGACAGCGTCCCTCATTTCTGTCTCAAACTGATGCTGCAGGACAGCGTCCCTCATTTCTGTCTCAAACAGATGCTGCAGGACAGCGTCCCTCATTCCTGTCTCAGATGCTGCAGGACAGCGTCCCTCATTTCTGTCTCAAACAGATGCTGCAGGACAGCGTCCCTCGTTTCTGTCTCAAACAGATGCTGCAGGACAGCGTCCCTCGTTTCTGTCTCAAACAGATGCTGCAGGACAGCGTCCCTCGTTTCTGTCTCAAACAGATGCTGCAGGACAGCGTCCCTCATTTCTGTCTCAGATGCTGCAGGACAGCGTCCCTCATTCCTGTCTCAAACTGATGCTGCAGGACAGCGTCCCTCATTCCTGTCTCAGATGCTGCAGGACAGTTTATATAGCGCCAGATCACAACATAAAGTCATCTGATTCATATGGAATAAACACTGATACATATAGAACTAGAAAGACAGTCAGAGACTGCAGACTCCGCCTCCAATAGACTATTGGATCTTGTGAGACAGTAAACAGGGCTTCCGGATCAGAGGGGCCAAACCTGCTCTAGCTTGCTGCTCCGGAACGTACTACAAGACTCCTTCTGGACTCTTTTTCCCATCATGCCATTCGTGTCCCTCCCTCTTAAAGTGGCAGTTTACAGCAGAGGCACAATTCCAGATGTAAAAATAATTCTAGAATCTGGATCCTTCGGCGAGTGTAATGAACTCTGATATATATGGAATAAACACTCATATATATGGAATGAATCCTGATACATATGGAATGAACTCTGATATGGAATGGAGGTCATGTGGTGACAGGCCCAAAGTCTGCAGTTTGCACAAGGCCCTAAAATGGCTGTCAACTGCGTTGCCTGTCGACATCAACACAGTTGCGGCGTACCGCCCGACTCCTCGCTGGACGACCACTGCTGAAATGATGCAGCTTCATTTCCCGCAGGCAGCTGCTCTGACCTGGCTTGTTTCTGGTCCAAACTTCCAGCCAGAGAGTTTGTGGTCCACATTTTAGGTCCGTGATGTCTTTTTATGTGACAGTAATGGTTAAGTTAAGCTGAGTCCCTCAGCCTTGATGAGATGCTTTGAGCTGCATTAACATAACAGAGGCAATGCAATAAAGAGACGGAACCTTTTCCTGATTGTTGTTCCTTTATGTTTTGTTCTGATGAAAATGAAGCTGCAAAAGGAAAAAAAAGAAAAGGTGGAATACACACTTGACAAGATTAGCTTTACAAACTAACCTCTGTCTTTTTTTAATTTCAGGTAGAAGCTATTGCCACGGATAGTACAAAATGAAAACAAATTGTAAAAGTATTTTCATAATAGTGAGAAGCACTATTCTAGCATATGGTTGATGTCTTTGCAAAGTTTTGTAAGATGGAGAAAAAATATTTTTCAATTATGCCCTGGATCAAATGCCGGGGGCATTAAAAAAATGTAGTCCTTGGATATTTTACAAAGGTCTGTCAGAAAGTGTTTGATTTAGGAAACTTCTCCTCAGTGAAAAATGTTTGATGTGAGCAGGTGGTAAAAGAGGGAGACTTATTTCATACAGAGAGACAGACACATCTCTGGCAGGTCAACCAACATGCTGTAAATAAAGCATTCGCGGTGGGGACTAGCGGGGGCTAGTGGGGACCGTGCATTAGCGTTAAATAAGATACCTGAAAGACTGGCCAACTTTTATTCACACCCGGTTGGCTTTAAGACGTTTTCTTACAAGCATCTTAACACCGTTATTATAAGTGGAAATTACTAAATGCACTAAATCTTTACGAGTCTCACATTACCACAAGGGCTTGTATAAACATCACGAGTGCTCTGAGTGATGGAGCAGCAGGAAGTGTTTCACAATCCAGGAAGGAGTCACCTGGTGAGCAGCAACAACAGAAATAACTCGGCTGAAAAGGCATTTCGACACCACCAGCTTTAGGTTTCTGCCTTTCCTCAACAATATTGGTTTTCTTTCTTTGAATTAAGGATGTGAAAGGAGACAAAAAAAAAGAGGCAATAGTGGCAAAAAATGAATCCTTTATATCTGTCGGACAACTGAACAGATGGCTGCCCGCAGTCTTGGGCTCTATTCAAGGTTTCTGCCTGTTAAAGAGAAGCTTTTCCTTGCTTCCGTCTCCAAAGTGCTTGCTCTTATGGGACAAGGTGAGTTCTAGTTGGGGGCGGCAGTGGCTCAGTTGGTTGGGACTTGGGTTGGGAGCCGTGGGGGGTCACGAGTTCAAGTCGTGGCCCAGACAAAGATATGGAGTGTGGACGGGTGGCTGGAGAGGGGCCAGCCTACCGCCGGGGCACTGCCAAGGTGCCCTTGATCAATGTATCTAGCCCCCGCCCAACCAACAGCTCCCGGTGCGTTGACGACAGTGGTACGTTCACCCTATGCGCTCTCCATGAATGCATGTGTGTGTGTGTGGTGTGGATTGATTACAGGGGCTCACTACAGGGAGTAAATGTAATTCCATTGTGTGTGTTTGTACTGAGTACTTTCGCATGAATAATGACACAAGAATAAAGATTTAGATTTAGATCTCCGCTGTTACACCTGTAAAGTGCAGTGGTTGTCACGGGGGCTGGGCCGAACTGGACGCTCTGAACAGGCACGACACAGGATGCAGGTTTGGCTGGCTTAATAGCCCACGAAGGAGCAATGAGCTCAGGGGGAAGACTCGATGAATCCAGCCGGAGTCCCGAGACGAGCTGGGAGGGCGTCGGCAGGGAGGCACCGCAGAACTGCAGAGGAGACGACACCGGAACAGGCTGGGACGTGGAGCCAGGGAGACGACGAACACGTGGAGCCAGGAACTCTGGGAGACGCTGTCGATCCGGCAACGCGTGGGACAAGAGACGGAGTCTTTATTGGGGCAGGTGAGGAGATGAGGCTGCTCGAGCTCAGCCCCGCCCCCTGCTCCAGCTCGGACATAGAGAGAGAGACATTAGGAGGAACAGAATCCTGACATTGGTAGCTTCCTGCTATGATCCCACGCTATAGAAATAAAAAAGAAGGAAAGGATCGGACCTTCCCTGCTATTTCACTAAGAACGTTTGCATCACTGATAAACAGAAGACCGAGAAGTCAAATTCAAAAGGGATTTATTTCCTGTGTGGATGAGAGGGGCTACAAGAGGCTGTATGTAGCAAGAGGACAACATGAAACCAAAAGCACCCTGAGATTACAACAGCCTTACGCTGATGACGAGTCAGACAAAGAGCAGCTTCACAGTCGCAGTCGGACCGAGCTGCTTGCTGCCTGAATGCTGGGCTTGCGTCGCCGCCAGACAGCTGGAGGCAGCTGAGAAAAGGTCAGGACCACTTCAGACAGAGGGATCCCTCTCGGGGAGGATCCAAAGGAGGTGTCCAGACCACCACTGTTCAGACAGCAGCTCAAAGATTTGACACAGAATTCGTGGGAGACGATTCCGGCGGCGCTTAGGGTCGGTGGCCTGAAGCCTCACATGGCAGCAGCCAATCACAAGAAAGGAAGAGGCTCAAGGGAATGAGAATATAAGACAAGAGACAAGAAGTATCTTATTAAGGAATAACATTTTAGATGGCTCAATAGAAGTGATGAAGATATATGGTACCTGTGTGTGTGCTGCAAAATAATTTATACTGAGGGAAGAGCACCGGACAGAGCTGCTCATAAACGTGTGTTCTGTTATTGATGTTTTGTTGTTTTTGCTCCCATTGAATATGTTTATGAGCTTTACTGAGCAGTGAATGGTTTCCTGCAGCCCCAGTGGGCGGCACATCGCCATGCATCATACGGCAGCCGCATTGCATTTAGTCATTAGCTGAAAATAAACAGCTGCAACTTTCTGCGATTCATAATCCTGAGTGGAGTGAATTAATGCAGACAACAACGGGCCATTAAAGAACTGATTGAATGTTCTCACATTGATGTGACCTTGAATCTGTGGAAACTTAAAGCCTTTGTTTCAGCATTGATAGTTTAAATTTTTCCCCCATCAAATATAAGCAAGCAAACGCCATATGAATAAAAACATGACATCATATTCACACCCCCAAAATAATTAAACGTATAGGAGTCAGCATATAGGAGTCAGTATATAGTTGAGTCAGCATATAGCTGAGTCATCACATAGGAGTCAGCATATAGGAGTCAGCATATAGGAGTCAGCATATAGCGGAGTCATCATATAGCGGAGTCATCATATAGCGGAGTCAGTATATAGTTGAGTCATCATATAGGAGTCAGCATATAGGAGTCAGCATATAGTGGAGTCAGCATATAGCTGAGTCATATAGGAGTCAGCATATAGGAGTCAGCATATATGAGTCACCATATAGGAGTCAGCGTTTAGGAGTCACCACATAGGAGTCAGCGTTTAGGAGTCAGCATATAGGAGTCAGCATATAGGAGTCAGCATATAGGAGCCAGCATATAGGAGTCAGCATATAGGAGCCAGCATATAGGAGCCAGCATATAGGAGTCAGCATATAGGAGTCACCATATAGGAGTCAGCATATAGGAGTCAGCACATAGGAGTCAGCACATAGGAGTCAACATATAGGAGTCAGCCTATAGGAGTCAGCACATAGGAGTCAGCGTATAGGAGTCAGCATATAGGAGTCACCGTATGAGTCAGCATATAGGAGTCAGCATATAGGAGCCAGCATATAGGAGTCAACATATAGGAGACAGCACATAGGAGTCAGCATATAGGAGTCAGCATATAGGAGTCAGCACATAGGAGTCAGCACATAGGAGTCAACATATAGGAGTCAGCATATAGGAGTCAGCACATAGGAGTCAACATATAGGAGTCAGCCTATAGGAGTCAACATATAGGAGTCAGCACATAGGAGTCAGCATATAGCTGAGTCATCCATCCCATCCTGCCCCCCCCCCCCCCCGACTAGGCCCTCCTCTTCGCTCAGAGGAGACAGGAGGGACGTACTGTGCCGAATTCAAATAAAGAAATCAAGAAGTAAACAGAGGAGCGGCAAGGGAGGGTAGGGGGGGGGGGGGGCAGGATGGGATGCCCCTGCTAGCTGGTGCTGCTAATGATGAGGAAAATGGAGGGTCATGTGGGAGCCATGGCTGGATGGAAGGAGAGTGAGCTGCTGTAGATCGCTTGAGTGTGTGTGTGTGTGTGTTGGGGGGGGGGGGGGGGGGGCAGATGAGTGTGTCTGCATCCTGTGATTTCTATCCGCAGGCTCAAGTCGTGTGTTTATATTACATGTTGATGCTACATGTCTTTGCTTGTAGGAGTCAAACCAGGTTACCAGGTGTGTGTGTGTGTGTGTGTGCGCCCACACACACACACACACACACACACACACACAGTACGGGGGGGGGGGGGCAGTCAAGTGATTAATGCAGCTGTGTCCTGGGCACACTCATTTGGAAATATATTTCATGGAAGAAAGACAAAGCAGGAGAACGGATTGAAGAGGAAGATGAGGAGGTAGAGGGAGGAGAGGGGAGAAAGGGAGGGAGAGGGACGAGAGGGAGGAGAAGGAGGAGCGGGAGGAGAGGGAGGTAGAGGGAGGAGAGGGATGTAGAGAGAGGAGAGGGAGGAGAGGGAGGTAGAGGGAGGAGAGGGAGGTAGAGGAAGGTAGAGGGAGGAGGGAGGTAGAGGGAGGAGAGGGAGGTAGAAGGAGAAGAGCGAGGAGAGGGAGAAGAGCGAGGAGAGGGAGGAAAGGGAGGAGAGGACCACTGTTGAGAAGACGTTTGGCAGCCGGGGAAGGTCAGTGATGGAGAGGAAGCTGCCGTGTTGCTCTGCCGAAGCGCATCCTACGAAACATTTATTGAGACGGCGTTCGGCCTCTCTCCCTAAATGGGTACCTCCCAACGGTTCGGCCTCTCTCCCTAAATGGGTACCTCCCAACGGTCCGGCCTCTCTCCCTAAATGGGTACCTCCCAACGGTCCGGCCTCTCTCCCTAAATGGGTACCTCCCAACGGTTCGGCCTCTCTCCCTAAATGGGTACCTCCCAACGGTTCGGCCTCTCTCCCTAAATGGGTACCTCCCAACGGTTCGGCCTCTCTCCCTAAATGGGTACCTCCCAACGGTCCGGCCTCTCTCCCTAAATGGGTACCTCCCAACGGTTCGGCCTCTCTCCCTAAATGGGTACCTCCCAACGGTCCGGCCTCTCTCCCTAAATGGGTACCTCCCAACGGTTCGGCCTCTCTCCCTAAATGGGTACCTCCCAACGGTTCGGCCTCTCTCCCTAAATGGGTACCTCCCAACGGTCCGGCCTCTCTCCCTAAATGGGTACCACCCAACGGTTCGGCCTCTCTCCATAAATGGGTACCTCCCAACGGTCCGGCCTCTCTCCCTAAATGGGTACCTCCCAACGGGGCCACAGAGTGAACCAGACAGCATGGCCGGCGCCAACGCCACTAGAAACAGGCTGCGTCAAAGCCCTCGAAAGACCCAACAGCAAAACCTTTCGCATCATCACATGTCTGGACTTTGCAGCGAGAGCACAGCACCCATACAATGATGGTGCTGTGCTGACTTTAGCCTGCCTCGACTCAACTCTTCATCCTCACCAACATGCCGCACTGCCAGGAATCTCACATCACAACCTCTCTGGAATCTCTTCATCATTCTCTCTTGATTTGTTTTTCCATCACGTAACATTTTCCTCATTGTGAATTCAGGAATCTGGTAAATAAAAATAAACCAATCAAGGTGTCTTTAGGCGTCATTTCCAGGAAGCACGGCAAAACTCTTATCCGGTGTTGTTGCTGCTGCTCTTAAAATCAATAAAATCTTCATTGAATGCACTTCAAAATCCGTTTGGCACGTCTTTCCCTTCATTCTCACTTCGTAAAGATGAAACGAACTGCTTTATATTTGTCAGGCTGTCTGAGTGTCTGCTGCCTTCTGATTGGCTGATGAGGTAGCTGTGCAGCCAGTCATTGCACCGTGTGATGATTTCGTCTCCGGCTCTTCTCCCGTGTTGTGTTTTCATTATCGACGTGATTATGGTCGTGTCTGTGCGTTTTCCTGATCAGTGACGGGTCCAAAGAAAACGATGGCGGTGAGTGATTGGACACGCCAGTACGAGCGGAGTACAGTCGAATCTCGGTTCTCGGTTTTTGTTTAAATGTCCCATATTATGAAAAACTCACTTCCCCATGTTTCTACACTATTCTGGTGATTTTGGGTCCTGATCAACCCAAAAAAGCCAAAAAAAAACATATTATGTGTCTTTTTAATTTATTATTATTTTGCATCAATTGAGTAATTTAATATTAGTTCTATTGGTACAGTAGTCCCTCATTTTCCGCGGGGGTTACATTCCAAAAACAACCCGCAATAAGTGAAATCCGCAATGTAGTGATCTTTATTTTTTTATTATTATACATGTACATAAATGTTTTAAGGCTGTAAAACCCCTCACCACACACTTTATACACGTTTAACAGTCAGGCATTAATCTAAATAGATTGTTTCAGTATTATAGAATGAAACCAAAGATCAAAACCTTTTCAGAACTAAACATTTGTTTGAGAAATATAAATATATAGTACGTACAGTAAACGTTTTCCTGTTAATAATGTTAAGGCGTGCAGGTCGAGGAAAGAGCCGCTTGGAGTGCAGAAGAACAAATATTCTACTCGTGCTGTCTTTAGCCTCTCATGCTGCTTTATTGGATAGCTTAGCACAGCGGAACGGCAGCGGCTACATGTATCAACAGGAAGAAACAAAACCTGTTGAACCCGGGGAGAACCCACGCAGACACGGGGAGAACCCTGAGAGAACACACGCAGACACGGGGAGAACCCTGAGAGAACACACGCAGACACGGGGAGAACCCAGAGAGAACCCACTCAGACACGGGGAGAACCCACTCAGACACGGGGAGAATCCACACAGACACGGGGAGAACCCGGAGAGAACCCACACAGACACGGGGAGAACCCGGAGAGAACCCACACAGACACGGGGAGAACCCAGAGAGAACCCACACAGACACGGGGAGAACCCACTCAGACACGGGGAGAATCCACACAGACACGGGGAGAACCCGGAGAGAACCCACACAGACACGGGGAGAACCCGGAGAGAACCCACACAGACACGGGGAGAACCCAGAGAGAACCCACACAGACACGGGGAGAACCCACACAGACACGGGGAGAACCCAGAGAGAACCCACGCAGACACGGGGAGAACATGCAAACTCCTCACAGAATGGCCACAAGTCGGAGACGAACCTGCGACCCCCCCTGACATCGCACCGCGCCCCCCTAGGGGGGCGTGCCCCACCGTTTGAGAACCACTGCTCTGACTTTTTTCACAGCATGTCGCTTTCTCATTTCCTACCTTTGTTCCATCTTCTTCCTCCCGTATGTGGCATTCGTTACTTCCTTCATCTGACGCAGGAGCGTAAATTCAAGCAGAAGGACGCGGCGCCTGCATTTACTCAAACGCTGCAATGGCGGTACGACATTTCTGTCGTGTGCATTAGTTTACAAGTCTTTTTTTAGTCTGGATTAAATTAGTGTCTCGCAAACTAAACTGTGACCTCAACCAGCTTTATCTCCAGGAGTTATTTCACTACTTCAGAGCTGGAATAAGATTCAGAATTCATCCGGAGGATCGATGAGACAACGGGAGTGTGTTCAATCAGCGAGCAGCATCCTCAGCTCACATCGTCCCTCTAAGCATCTCAAGTATTGACGAATGTTGATGGAAACGCATTCGCCCTGGGACTATTGGCGCTGAGATGGCAAAACACATATCCTGTTTGGGAAAGGTTCCTGCTGAACGCGTGATGGAGATTCAGTAGTTTGGGAAAGTGAACCTGTGTTATGAAGCCAAAGCACACAGGATGACAAGCAAACACTGCTGGCGTGTGATTGATTTAGACATTAATCTGAGCAGTACAAAGTGTGTGTGTGTGCGTGTGTGCACGCTTAAATGGAATCTCTCCGTGCACATATGGATAAAACTCCTTGTGTTGTGCTGCCTCCCTCATCCCACCTCCATGCTCCCGTGTCTTCCATTCTACGAGCCACTCGTGCAAGAAAACAGATGTCTGGACTAAAATCTGAAACTATAGGATGACACATATTATGTTGCACTTATTAATTGCCTTAGTAATTTATTGTAATTTATGTAATCTATTGTCATTCATTGTCATTTTGCATCAGTGGTGTAATTTATTTTAGATTTATTGTTAGTTTGCATCGGTGGCGTAAAATCATTTTATTTTTATTTTTCTCATGTTACTTTGCATCAATTGAGTTATTGAATATTGGTTTTATTTTTATTTGTATTGTTATTTGTGGATGATTTATGTACGAAGGACTTTCAACGGAAACAAGACCGCAAGGGCCAATCACTGGCAAACGGCTAAAGGCTAAAGGCTAAAGGCTAAGAGAGCAATATTTTGCTTTTCTGCTCCATCAATCCAACGCAATGAAATAGAACAGGAACACAGATTTGAGATCAGCCTGAACGCTGAGAGCTTATTAGACTGTCCCAATTTGAGTGAGTCAATTCCTCACATTGTTTCTTTTACCTTTGACACAGTTTAGAAGAGATGAAACAGTGTCTTACTGCCGTGGATAAAATAAAGTCAGTCACATTCAAGTCGGATGAGAGGATGATTGCGATTGGCAGCGCACGTCAGGTCGGGTTTGTGTTGCTGCCTTTCTGGCAGTCGGCTCCAGAGACCTTCGCTGCTTGGTGGCGGCGCAGTTTCCTGACCGGGAACCGGCCGGTGAAGGACTGGGCTCCGTCCCACCGACCCCAGAGGGAGGAGCCCTTTCCCTTCGATTCTAATTCATGTACATACTGTATAAATAACTGCCATTGCTAATTGGATTAAAAAGCTAAGTGGATAAGATGCAGGGGTGAGGAGGACTGCAGGCAGCATTTACAGATTAGATTTTCAAAGTAAGGGTATCCATAGGGGTGACGTAATGCAATGTTATCATCATAAAAGTAAAGCAATGTTATTCAAATTCTTAAAATGCAGCTGTGAAACGTATTCGAATTTCATTATTTTTATTTTCAAATGACATTTTAGTTTCCAGAATTGTATCTTTTAATTCCCATGACGTCGTGTTCCGGTCATGCAAACGCAGGAAACACCTTTGCCCCGCTTCAATTGCCTTGGAATTTCATCAGGACATCAGAGTCCCTCTGCCTTTGTCTTTTTAAACAGAATAGGCCATTTTCTCCCTCACTGGTTAATGAAGCTTCCATTGTTACGGTGCTGTTCACGACACGCAACACTTCCTGCACAGATGTTTCAGTGTGCGATTGGAAGAGCAAATGGAAACGGGCTCGCTCCGTCTCTTCTGTGTTATTGATACTGTGGGAATGTGTTTCTGACCACATTAATGCCCCCAATCAGCAACAACACGCGTGCTGCCTTTGTGTAGCCATAGAAACGCTGTCCAGAGGGTGAGCGTCCAATCAGAGGAAGCAAAAACGGGAAACTGAGCGGCTCTGTGTTGCAACATGAACTCTCCAGATCATTGAGTTTGATCGGAGATCTGTCTGTTTAATAGCAGCAAACATGTCGATAATATAGCTAACGTCCCTTAGCATACTGCTAACACGAGACGTTGAAACAGAAGTGTCTGGATGAAGAAGATGCTGAAAGGACGGAGCATGGTGAGGAGGAGGAGGAGACACGTGGGAAGGCTTACCTGGGTACTGTGCAGCTCCTGCATGGAGGGGGAGGGGAAGACAAAACAGAAACGGAGGTTAGCATTCAAAGCCACAATGAACGTTTATTGCCCCATAGAGGTGCATGCACGTAAAATACAGGAGGACAAGCGAGAACGCGAAGCAAAATTACCCACGCTGCTCTGTCCTTCAAAAGGAGAACCAGGAAAAGACCACAGTCGGTTCAAGGCGCGGACAGTCGTTGCAGTTTTAAGCTTTAAGTTTAAGTTAAGATTTTAACTCAAAGGCAAATTCATTACAAATCAGCTTTGATCAGAGTCTCTATTTTTCTGCCCAATAGCCGAGCGTGGAGAGGATGACTCCTCCCCTTAATACCGTTCATCGATATCTGGCGAGTTTCATGCCACTCGTCTGCAGAATAACAAAGATCCTCTGAATCGGCTTTTAAACAAGCAGCATGTCCAATAAGCTCTCGACCGCGGCGCCCGATGACGGATGCAGAACGCCTCGACCGCGGCGCCCGATGACGGATGCAGAACGCCTCGACCGCGGCGCCCGATGACGGATGCAGAACGCCTCGACTGCGGCGCACGATGACGGATGCAGAACGCCTCGAGTGCGGCGCCCGATGACGGATGCAGAACGCCTCGAGTGCGGCGCCCGATGACGGATGCAGAACGCCTCGAGTGCGGCGCCCGATGACGGATGCAGAACGCCTCGACCGCGGCGCCCGATGACGGATGCAGAACGCCTCGACTGCGGCGCCCGATGACGGATGCAGAACGCCTCGACCGCGGCGCCCGATGACGGATGCAGAACGCCTCGACCGCGGCGCCCGATGACGGATGCAGAACGCCTCGAGTGCGGCGCCCGATGACGGATGCAGAACGCCTCGAGTGCGGCGCCCGATGACGGATGCAGAACGCCTCGACTGCGGCGCCCGATGACGGATGCAGAACACCTCGACTGCGGCGCCCGATGACGGATGCAGAACGCCTCGACCGCGGCGCCCGATGACGGATGCAGAACGCCTCGACTGCGGCGCCCGATGACGGATGCAGAACGCCTCGACTGCGGCGCCCCGGAGGGCTGAGAAAGGGACACAACAAAGACAGTCCTAACGTGTTGCGGTCACCGTTTTCCTCAGGACGTCGCCGTGGAAACCATTTCTTTTGGAGTCAAGCGTTTTAAGCTAAACTAAAACGTTCCAGCCTGTTATTTTAAGATCCCAAAGAATTCCGCATGTTATCCAAAATCCTAACAGCATGACGGGGGGGGGGGGAAGCCTAAACCCTCATTATGCAGCCCCCCCGTCATCGAAGAACATTCTGCAGCCAAGTAAGCATCAGGATTCCAGCGATGAAACAACATTTGATGCCAAAACCTTTTTCCTCTTCAACTTTTGCCAAATCTCAATCATGGTGATTGTAATTAGCGTTAATTCCCTCTGGAAACGAGGCGGCGCTCCGAGCGTCTCGACGTAAAGCCGATGAGGAGTGAGAGGGAGGGGCCGCGTTGGCACGTCAGTGAGGAAGAGCGTGGAAACAAAGATTCGAGCTTCGGCTGCGTTCGATCTTGTTACACGCCTCCGTTTGTACGGGCAGGAAGACCAACTCCGACCCCCCCCCCCCCATTCATGTTGCACGCTCCCTTGTCAGGTAGTGTGTCCTGCTTCTTTAGGGGTTGCGCTCACCGAACCCTGCAGACGACCCTTTGACCAACGCTTTAAACTGAACCGCTGCCCGAAAGACGACCACATTATTCTGAAGCGTGCCGACGTCAACCGGGGTGCACCGGAAGCAGGGCAACGGAGCGCTAGAGCCAGTCGGGGGTTCATGAGAGAGGTGAGAACAGTAACTGTTCAGTCAGTGAAGAGTGGGCAAGAAAGACCTGCAGGGCGGCTTGGCCCCTTCGTGGCCTTTGCCATCCCCGCCTGAACCTCCAGAGTTGAGCCGTTAGGACAGAGCAGAGCGTCGGGCCTGTCCAGCGATGATAGGGACATTCACCGGGGCCCGATGTCTCTCTGTCTTTAACGACCCCTCCCTGCCCCAGACATTTTTGGGAAATATTTAGATGCAAAGTGAAGAAATATCGATGATCAGGATTCAGCGATTTTGAACCATGCAAAGCGGGTCGATCAAAAGTTAGGATAAAGTAACGATGGATGGATGATCGCTACAAAAGCAGGCAGAGAGAGGACAGGAGGAAGAGGAAGAGGAAGACATCAGCATGGAAGAAAGGAAAGTGATTGAACTATAAAATGTGACCTCGTTTTATTTCATGCTCGTTGTTTCGTTGCATCAATACAGGCACAAAAAGAGAAACCAGAAAATACAACCGCGTCTTTATGAAACTAAAATATTCCAAAAGAGAAAACTGCAGCAAAGGCCTGGCCCACCCTAACCATAACCCCTAACCCTGACCCCTCCCCCACCCTAACCATAACCCCTGACCCTGACCCCTCCCCCACCCTAACCATAACCCCTAACCCTGACCCCTCCCCCACCCTAACCATAACCCCTAACCCTGACCCCTGCCCCACCCTAACCCTGAGCCTAACCCTCCCCCACCCTAACCATAACCCCTCCCTAACCATAACCCCTAACTCTGACGCTAACCCCTAACCCCTGCCCCACCCTAACCCTGACCCTAAAATAACTGTCATGTAATGATCAGGAATCGTCAAGCAGCACATCTGGATGGAATGACTCAAGCCCTTCGGTTATCGGCGTTGCTTCCCTTCAACCTTCGGTTACACGCACACACGCACACACACACACACACACACGCACACACGCACACACGCACACACACACACACACACACACACACACACGCACACACAGAACCCTGTCTCCAGTCTCAGTATACCAAGCAATAAATCTGATTAAATCTGATCAGCCGCCTGGGGGGCATGCAATTGGACATGATGAGTGTGGCACATCAAAAACGAGTTATCAATAGAAGCAGTGCTATTGTTTTTCCTTTTACCAGCCACACAGCAGTACCTCAGGGGCTGCTCTGGGGTCACAACCCCCCCTGCCCCCGGAGGCCTCAAGGCTACAATCCAGCATTGAGAGCGTGCAGCAAAATAATGAGAGCTGAATTTGTTGGCAGCAGGGAATCAAACTTCAACACCTCGCATTTCACTCGTTTGTCTTCCGAACCGCTTTGTCCGTTAACGGGTCGCGAGTCGTGCTGGAGCCTGTCCGGCAGTCAACGGGCGAGAGGCGGGGCACACCCTGGACGAGCCGCCAGTTCATCGCAGTACTAGCTCTCGTTTCAAATCCAGAAAAGGCTTTCCTTTTTGGTGCCCTTCCAAAATGCTGCAAAGCGTGCAGAGAACTCCGAGCCCCGTCCAGCAGGGCCGCTCCCGCTTCCGCTGCCTTTCCTAGCAACGCCTTCAAGATGGCACCTGTTGCTAAGAGACTCGGGATGCGAGTCTCTCCATCACCGTGCGCCTCTGCTCACCAGTAGGATTCTACTCAGTTATGCACTGAGCTGTAAAGCAGAAACACTGCCCGTTTTATTTCTCCTTTCCCCTTGGCTCGTTCCGGGTTTTCCCTCTCTCCCTTTACTCTCTTCCCCTTGGCTCATTCCGGGTTTTCCCTCTCTCCCTTTACTCTCCTCCCCTTGGCTCATTCCGGTTTTTCCCTCTCTCCCTTTACTCTCCTCCCCTTGGCTCATTCCGGTTTTTCCCTCTCTCCCTTTACTCTCCTCCCCTTGGCTCATTCCGGTTTTTCCCTCTCTCCCTTTACTCTCCTCCCCTTGGCTCATTCCGGGTTTTCCCTCTCTCCCTTTACTCTCCTCCCCTTGGCTCATTCCGGGTTTTCCCTCTCTCCCTTTACTCTCCTCCCCTTGGCTCATTCCGGGTTTTCCCTCTCTCCCTTTACTCTCCTCCCCTTGGCTCATTCCGGGTTTTCCCTCTCTCCCTTTACTCTCCTCCCCTTGGCTCATTCTGGGTTTTCTCTCTCTCCCTTTACTCTCCTCCCCTTGGCTCATTCCGGGTTTTCCCTCTCTCCCTTTACTCTCCTCCCCTTGGCTCATTCCGGTTTTTCCCTCTCTCCCTTTACTCTCCTCCCCTTGGCTCATTCCGGGTTTTCCCTCTCTCCCTTTACTCTCCTCCCCTTGGCTCATTCCGGGTTTTCCCTCTCTCCCTTTACTCTCCTCCCCTTGGCTCATTCCGGGTTTTCCCTCTCTCCCTTTACTCTCCTCCCCTTGGCTCATTCCGGGTTTTCCCTCTCTCCCTTTACTCTCCTCCCCTTGGCTCATTCCGGGTTTTCCCTCTCTCCCTTTACTCTCCTCCCCTTGGCTCATTCCGGGTTTTCCCTCTCTCCCTTTACTCTCCTCCCCTTGGCTCATTCCGGGTTTTCCCTCTCTCCCTTTACTCTCCTCCCCTTGGATGTCTCTGGGACCCAATGATTAGAGCTCTGGGTGCTGTCTTTCTGATAAGGCTGAGAAACCTTCCTCCCTCCAAGACCAATGCCTGTGTCCTTGGGGTGCAGGAAGGAAAAAGGAGCCCAGGGTAATGCCCCCCCGATCCACACCACTTTTTACCCAGTCATGTGTGGTGGCTGAATACCCCACCTTGTCCATCTTTGAACAGATAGGCCCTCGCATTTTCACGGCGGTAAAGAGCAGCCATTGAAATGAGCGTGTCTCGGTGCGGCATTGAGGGACTGGAATTCCTTCTGGGGTGTGTGTTTACTGGGCCATCTGGTAGATTGGGTACACTTATCCCAGGAACTGTGGGACAAAGGAGAGTCATTGTGGATCTGCGCCATTCCGCAAGAGTCTCTATTGTCTAAACGTCCATCTAGCTGCCATGAAGGGGCGATGATACATCACAGGTTATTCACACACAGCAATTTGATATAATTACAACACAGATGAAAAGCCATATCTCTCCGGTGTTTCTGCGGTAACCCCGGCTTAAAAAGAATATAAAGCCATATTTCCATTTCCTGCTTTGCTATAAGTGGCCTCGGGGTTGAGTGTCGCAGTCGTCTTCGAAAGAGAAGAATCACTCCAAATAGGAGACAGCAGCAAAACAGGAGACATTTGAGAAAGTACATAACATGAATAGGAGCATGAAATATTAGCATTCATTCTTAAATAGCAATAGAAATCAGACATCAATGGCTGTGCTAGCCTTTCGCCGTTTCCTCTGGCTAATCCGTGTCTATTTTCTTGTGTCAAGTGCGACGTGATTTTTTTCCGCGGAGCTGAACTCCATACTGAAGATGCTTGTAATGTAAAATGTCAAAAAAAATAACACAGAGGACAATCTAAATTTGAGAGAGAGGAAAAAGAAAGAGCAGCAAGCAGCGTGGCCGAGCGACATCAAGCGAATGACAGATTGATAGGGAGAGGAAAAACAAATCGTCAAGGTGCTTCTCTGTCAGGTCCGTCTCTGGGGTCAGCGGGGGGCCACAGCCATTCATTTGTGGTAATGGAAACCCAATGGCTGCAGCAGCATTGGGACTTGGTGGCATGGAGACACCAAATGACACTGAGATAACCGGAAGACAAGGAACTGATTGGGCTTCTCCTCCCCAGCACTATTAAAGGCCGCCGTGTAACGCATCACAAGTCTACTTGGAGGCATTCACGTTAGTGAAGATGTCAGGTAAATCCTCTTACAATGAACAGACTGTCTTTGACGATTAAAGGATGGACAATATTTAGATATTTGACAGTTCTTGTTTTTTCTGGAGCTGAAACGCTCACGTTGATGCGCTTTGACCCGGCTTGACAGAAATAACTTTACTTTTACTAAAATAAATGCTACTGACAGCTTCCACTCCACTCTGTGTGTGCTGCACACAGCATATACAACAAGCTGTTTTTTGATTGTTGCGCATGCTACATGTAGCTGGCTAATACATTTCCGACTTATTGATCTTTTTTTCTTCTTAATGTTGCATTTATTGACTAATACTCCAGAGCGACGTAAATACGTTAATGGCTGCTTCCACTTCACATGGACCTTGTTCCCACCCTGAGAACTGAGAATGTGGAAACCACACGGAAGAATCCCACATTTTTCCCAGAAGCCACCACGAGGCAGGCTGTCATTACCTTCGCTAAGGAGGTGAAGTGGCTGCTTAGTTTGTCTGGTTGTCAACAGCATTGCACAAAGGCTGTTGATGGATTTTTGTGAAACTCAATGGGAGGGTTGGGGATGTGATAAGATAGAATAAGATATTCCCTTTTTAGTCCCGCAAGGGGAAATTCTGATGAACCAGCTGCATTGTGCTGTGGGTCTGGAAAAAGGATATGACATCGGACAACCAGCCATTTTAAACTTCCTCTAGACCTCAACATCGTTGACATACACATTTAGCTGTGTTCATTTCAGTCGAAATTGTTTTTTTCTCTTAATCAGAGATACGCATGTGGGACAGGAACAGATGATTCAGTTTTTGGAACAGAAGTTAATTGCGATTTCAAGTTGCTATTTTAGTTCCAAATGGAATATTTTGAAATCAAGAGGAACGCATGGGACCCTTTGGAGGGAATGCTCAGCCGTGGTTCTCCCTCGGGCTTCTCCTCAATCCGGCATGATCTTCATTGTTTTTTCCTTGTCATGTCTTCTGTCTCCCCTTCCACCTGCTCTGTCCCAATGTCTCCCCTCGTCCCCCATCAGCCTTTCTTTCTTTAAGGCACACCTTCTTCAAACCCCACCTGGATGACACCTTTCCCAGCATGCATTGCAGACTGTTTTGTGTTTAGTGTGTTCTTCACACTAAACAGTCCTCTGGCACCCCTCCTGCTTTTTTGCAGGAGGGGTGTTGCGATAGAGCAGTTTAAAATGCCCCATTTCCTTCCCCCTCACTTTTTTACTTAATTGAATCAGCCAGTACCGTATCAGATACTGCTAAACAGAATACTGAAACCTATTCACCCTTTCCCTTTGCCATTCGGGGAAGCGGCGGGGCAAGATGGTTCATTCCCGCTGGTTCAGAGCACACGGAAGGCGAGTGTGCCCTGCAGCGAGGCATCAGCCACAACATTCACAACAGAGTCACAAGACCGTCCCGAGCGGAAGATGTTCCTGACCTAAAGCTGCAACGAGCGCTCCTTTCCTGCAGACAGCCGAGCATGCGCCGGACGCTGGAGCTCGTTGCACGGGTTGGGGATTACTGCAGCGTGTTACAGCACCTTATTTCCATGATGTCTCCAACAGCAGTTTATGAGTCCACATGGACTCAGCACGTTTATGCTGTCTGTTCGTGAACCCGTCTGTGTGACACAACGGCGATGCCGATGAATGAGGCTCAGGCGAGCGTCCTGCTGCTGAGGCATTCTCATTTCAAACTGCATCTAAGCTGAGGGGAGGTTCCGTTATTTCTGGCGAGATCAGGCACAAGCTAATCCTCTTATTTCGGAGGTCAGCGCCAATCATTATGTAGAGGGGCGCCATTACAGGTTACACTCCGATTTTCCTGACATAACTCAAGGGACATATTCCACTCATTAATTTATCCATCCTGTTCTACTTCTTTGCATCTTCTGTTTTGCTCTCTCCCAAATATCTACGACCTTCACCAACCACCTTTGCTCTTTTGACTATCATATTTCAATCTCCCACAGCATGCATCCACGTCTGTCTTTTGCAACTCTCTTTTTTTAGTCCAGAGTAGCGTATAATTAAATCTGTAGAGAATGCATGAGCAGGAACATTTAGCTCAGTGAATCAGAAAGCAGAGAATAAAGAGAGGAAGAGATTTACTACAAAGGAAAGGTACAAATTGATAAAAATGATCTTGAAATAAAAAGGAAGATATTTTACAACAACAACTACTACTACTACTACTGGACTGTCTTCTTGTCCCCTAAGGGCTCGCCACAGCAAATCAACGTTCTCCCCTTCACCCTGTCCTTTGCATCGTCCTCCCCAACACCAGCCACTCTCATGTCCTCCCTCACTACGATCTATGACAGACCCCACCCACCCGGGCCACAGACTGTTTGTCCCGCCCACAGACCCCACCCACCCGGGCCACAGACTGTTTGTCCCGCCCCCATCAGGGAGGCGGTTCAGGACAATAAGAAGCAGCACAGCGAGGCTCAGGAACAGCTTCTTCCCCCGAGCTGTGAAAGCAGTCGTTCCCTTGTAGTGATCTGGGACGCTTTATGCCGGCCCTGTTGCTGCTGCTGCTATTCTG
This sequence comes from Brachionichthys hirsutus, assembly GCF_040956055.1. Classification (NCBI taxonomy): domain Eukaryota; kingdom Metazoa; phylum Chordata; class Actinopteri; order Lophiiformes; family Brachionichthyidae; genus Brachionichthys; species Brachionichthys hirsutus. The sequence continues at coordinate 14,290,421 of NC_090906.1, read as the reverse complement.
CACTACTGCCTGTGATTCTCACTCTCTCTGTGTGTATATATATTCTCTCTGTGTGTATATATATTGTTTCTTTAAGAGAGAATTTAGTTTTTGATTTGATTATGTTATCATGTGGGCCTTCTCACGATTTTATTATGTTTGCATAATGATAATAAAGTATCTTGAATCTTGAATCTAAGGACTTTCAACGGAAACAAGACCGCAAGGGCTTTTCTGAAATGCTCCTCTTAGACAGGATGTTTGACTGTACTTGTACTGTAATACATACTACTGTGTGACTGTACTTGTACTGTAATACATACTACTGTGTGACTGTACTTGTACTGTAATACATGCTATAGTTTGACTGTACTTGTACTGTAATACATGCTACTGTTTGACTGTACTTGTACTGTAATACATACTACTGTGTGACTGTACTTGTACTGTAATACATGCTACTGTGTGACTGTACTTGTACTGTAATACATGCTATAGTTTGACTGTACTTGTACTGTAATACATGCTACTGTTTGACTGTACTTGTACTGTAATACATGCTACTGTGTGACTGTACTTGTACTGTGATACATGCTACTGTTTGACTGTACTTGTACTGTAATACATACTACTGTTTGACTGTACTTGTACTGTAATACATGCTACTGTGTGACTGTACTTGTACTGTAATACATGCTACTGTGTGACTGTACTTGTACTGTGATACATGCTACTGTGTGACTGTACTTGTACTGTAATACATGCTACTGTGTGACTGTACTTGTACTGTAATACATGCTATAGTTTGACTGTACTTGTACTGTAATACATGCTACTGTTTGACTGTACTTGTACTGTAATACATGCTACTGTGTGACTGTACTTGTACTGTAATACATGCTACTGTGTGACTGTACTTGTACTGTGATACATGCTACTGTGTGACTGTACTTGTACTGTAATACATGCTACTGTGTGACTGTACTTGTACTGTAATACATGCTATAGTTTGACTGTACTTGTACTGTAATACATGCTACTGTTTGACTGTACTTGTACTGTAATACATGCTACTGTGTGACTGTACTTGTACTGTGATACATGCTACTGTTTGACTGTACTTGTACTGTAATACATGCTACTGTTTGACTGTACTTGTACTGTAATACACGCTACTGTGTGACTGTACTTCTACTGTAATACATGCTACTGTGTGACTGTACTTGTACTGTGATACATGCTACTGTTTGACTGTACTTGTACTGTAATACATACTACTGTTTGACTGTACTTGTACTGTAATACATGCTACTGTGTGACTGTACTTGTACTGTGATACATGCTACTGTGTGACTGTACTTGTACTGTAATACATGCTACTGTGTGACTGTACTTGTACTATAATACATGCTACTGTGTGACTGTACTTGTACTATAATACATGCTACTGTTTGACTGTACTTGTACTGTAATACATGCTACTGTGTGACTGTACTTGTACTATAATACATGCTACTGTTTGACTGTACTTGTACTGTAATACATGCTACTGTGTGACTGTACTTGTACTGTAATACATGCTACTGTTTGACTGTACTTGTACTGTAATACATGCTACTGTTTGACTGTATTTGTACTGTAATACATGATACTGTTTGACTGTACTTGTACTGTAATACATGCTACTGTGTGACTGTACTTGTACTGTAATACATGCTACTGTTTGACTGTACTTGTACTGTAATACATGCTACTGTTTGACTGTACTTGTACTGTAATACATGCTACTGTGTGACTGTACTTGTACACTAACATTCTATCTAATAAATATATTCATCATCACCAAAGGTAAGCAAAAAACAGAAGATTATGTCTCAAGTTCACCAAATACCTGAAAACGTCTCTCGACTCCCACAGCAGTCCTGCTGTCTTGTCTTTGTACCGTTTCACGTCCGCATTCAGTCTGGTCACGCACACGTCTCTCAGACAGGGGAAGTGACCAGGATCGCCACTTGCCAGTTGCGTGTCTTCTACTCTGACCAAAACAGTGTGCCCCCTAGCGGCTAATTCTTGAAAAGCAATTGATTAAAACATTTTTTTGTTTTGTTTTGTTGTTTTTTTCCCACTGGCGCAGTGGTAAGCGCTGTTGCCTCACAGCGAGATCGTCGCAGGTTCGTCTCCGACTTGTGGCCATTCTATGAGGAGTTTGTTGTTCATGTTCTCCCCGCGTCTGCGTGGGTTCTCTCCGGGTTCGGAATAAGCGGTTGGCAAATGAATGAATGAATGTCTTTTTCCCCAAAATTCATCCTGCGGGCCTGGCAGAACCTCCTTGCGGGCCATATGTTTGGCACCCCTGCTCTAGAGACGGATGAGAACCTGGTGTATTGGGACAACTCTTGGTTATGGTTGAATGAAAGGGAAAGAAACAACGAGCACAAATAAATCCATTGCACTCTCTCCTCAGAACACTGTGTATTTGTCACGTTTTGATTATCCATGTTGTATGTTTTGTGTGCACAGCCCTCTACGGCGGTAAGCAGGAAAATTAAACTTAATAAAATATGAATAGGCTAGTGACGGGCAGGTCACAATCACAATAAAATTGCATAAAACTCTAACAGTGACTGACGTCATGTATGTTGTCACTGTCGAGCACAAATACAGACAAGGTATAGGGGGAAAAAAAGGAAGATATTTTATTGGTAAAAAAGTCAAACCTGCAAAACTCAGCCATGTATTACCGTCTAGAAAAGGCCCCTCCTTTATACTTGATAGTTGTTTTACAAAGTTTCATCAAATGCTGCTGAAGATTGTAGCGTTACATTCCAGAAAGGAAACAAGAAGGATAGACAAAGCTCCATCCTTCATGTTGGGATAATAGCTAATACTTAATACCGAAAACAAAGGCTTCAGTGGACTGAACCATCAGACATCGCTGGATAAATAGTTATTATTGTTTTACATGGTTTCATGAAATGAAAATAATTCTTTATTTGCAGAAGCATGCTCTGCTTCCCCCAGCTCCTCGTCACAGATTGCATGGATGGAAACCACTCAATAATATTCACCTCAGGCCCCCCTCAGACTGTTATATAAGCGCAGCAAGGCATGACTCTGCTGAATCTATGAATATGTAAGAGATGCTTCCTTTTATAAATGGGGGCATTTCTTCCAGTCCAAAAATATATATTCTGCTATGTGTGGCGCTGACGCTGGAAAAAGATGGACCATAAATACTTCATAAATACCAATTAAGTCAGGAAGTAGGCACAAAGGAAAAAGGAGCCAATTATGAGGCTTCACTCTCAAAGGGCGGAGAAGAGACGTCCCTTTTAAGCTCCCCACTGAAAGGAGGAACCTCTGCCATATAGCGAGGCCTCAATAATGTTTCCCTCCACCTTCATGTCAGGGATGAAAGCTTCCAAACGTCCTTTGAGTGAAACCCCCAGAGGACTTAACATGCATCAATAACATTTCCATCCGTGAAGATGTTTGAGGGGACGACAATCTTCTCACAGACTTTGAGGCTCGGCTAAGATCCTGCGACATTTATTTACCCCAATCTCAGAGGTCCTTCCTCACCATGCCAGCGATGGAGTAAGAGGGGAAAGATGAAGAGAAACAAAAGGCAACAGAGGGAGGGAAGGGCTGAGAGAGACAGCCCATCGGTGAGTGTTGCCTGCTATAAATAGGACAGCTGCCTCTTGTAAGGAGCCTTGATTCTTCATGGGGCAGACTGTCTTCATTTCCACCCTCGGCACAGCACACAGGGCTTAACACACTTACGTCTGAGGATGTGTTGCACTCGAAGGTGGCAGCAATCCCCCAGAATGCAGTGGGAGGCAGCGCTGCAAAGAGGAACCCGAAAAAAAGCCAATCTCTCCAGCAAGTTCATCCGAAGCGATACTCTGACCCCACACTTTTGTACAAACTTCTGTATCCCAAATTGACACCATGTGCAAGTTTGCAACATGGAGTGTTCATGAGTTAAAATCCCAAACTTCAATTAGTAATAAAGACCAAGGACATGCACCAATGAATCCAGTCGAGAACAAACGTTGTCAACCGATGTTTCAACAGGTTAGCGTCCATCCTGGATCCTTGCGCGGTGTCCGACATCTGTTTCCCATTTTCTGTCACATGTCTTTGGTTATTCTGTCCATTATAGGGAAAGAATATCCCAAAACAATGTCTGAATTCACTGTATTACCACCTATTAGTATTACAATCATGTCATTATAACCTTACACGTTAAGACTACAACAGCACACTGTTCTGTAGAGCCTTGTAATTCAGTGTAAGTAAGGGTTGCTTCACAATGTAGAGTTATTTCTACATGAGTGCACATCTCAACATTATTCTCGATAACACGTATAGATCAGAATCTATATTCTGTTCAACAAATGTTCAGAGCCTTAAAAATGAATGAATTAATGAAAATATTTTAAGAAATAACATCAAAAGTGTTGCACCTTTTATCATCCCCTTTCTCCTGCAAGGAAACGGTTACCTCACAAATGAGAGTTCATATTGGGACATATTTAGGGCTGCTATGGACTATCTGGACGAGTACACGGACACGGTGACCTCATGGATCAGCTACAATGAGAAGCGCATTGTACCAAAGCCCACCAGGGGGAGTTACGCTAACGACAAGCCCTGGTTCACGTCAAAGCTCAGCCAGATTAGACGTGAGAAAGAGGCAGCACGCAGGAGCGGAGACAGAGACAGCTATAAGGAGGTGAAGTACAGGTTTAGCGGGGAGCTGAAGAACGCTAAATCAGTATATTCATGCAGACTCCAGCAGCAGTTCTCTGCCAACGACCCTGCAGCAATTTGGAGGGGCCTGAGGGCCATCACCAACTATAAGCCCAAAGCCCCCCGAGCTCTGAACAACCTGCCGCTTGCCCAGCGTCTAAATATGCACTACTGCCGCTTTGACCAACCAGCCCCCCACACCCATCCGGACCCTCCAGTCACCCCCTCCTCCACCCACAACATGGAGGGCAAACTGCCAAATGCCTCCATAGACACTCCCCCCCCACCCCCACTGTCCTCTGCATCCATGAGCAAGATGTGCACAGACAGTTCACAAAGCTGAACCCCTGCAAAGCTGCGGGGCCGGACCCTGAAACATTGTGCCAGTGAGCTGACTCCTGTCTTCACATACCTTTTTAACACCTCCCTGGAGTCCTGCTTCAAGTCCTCCACCATTGTCCCTGTCCCCAAGAAGACAAGGATCACAGGACTTAATGACTACAGACTGGTGGCGCTGACATCTGTAGTCAGGAAGTATTTTTGAGCGCCTGGTTCTCCACCACCTTAAGACCCTCACCACCCCCCACTGCAATTCGCATACCGAGCCAACAGGTCTGTAGATGACACAGTCAATCTGGTCCTCCACTTCATGCTGCAGGATCTTGACTCCCCCGGAACCTATGCCAGGATCCTGTTTGTGGACTTCAGCTCTGCGTTCAACACCATCCTCCCGGGACTGTCCAGGACAAGCTGCTCCAGCTCGACGTGCCCGAGGGCTGTGTACTTTCCCCCTGGCTCTTCTCCCTGTACACCAACTGCTGCACCTCCAGCCATCAGTCCGTTAAACTGAATAAGTTTGCGGACAACACCACCCTCATCGGGCTCATCTCGGACGGTGATGAGTCCGCCTACAGGAGGGAGGTGGACCGGCTGGTGTTCTGGTGTAGCAGCAACAACCTGGAGCTGAACAGCCAGAAAACAGTGGCGATGATCGTGGACTTCTGGAAAGTCACAGCCCCACCGTCCCCCCTCGCCCTCACAGACTCCCCTACCCCCATCTCCATCGCGGACTCTTTCCGCTTCCTGGGCACCACCATCACCCGGGACCTCAAGTGGGAGCCGACCATCAGCTCCCTCATCAAGAAGGCTCAGCAGAGGATGTACTTCCTGCGGCAGCTGAGGAAACTCAAGCTGCCGACCCAGATGTTGGTGCAGTTCTATACCTCCATCGTGGAGTCCGTCCTCACCTCCTCCATCACCGTGTGGTACGCTGGCGCCACCACCAGGGACAGACACAGAGTGCAGCGCATTGTACGTGCTGCGGAGAAGGTGATCGGCTGCAAGCTGCCATCGCTCCAGGACCTGCATGTCTCCAGGACTCGGAGGCGTGCAGGTCGGATCACAGCCGACCCTTCTCACCCTGGACATGGACTCTTTGACCCTCTCCCCTCAGGCAGGAGGCTACGGTCCATCCGGACCAGAACCTCCCGCCACAAGAACAGCTTCTTTCCCTCGACTGTAAGACTCATGAACACTTAATAATTTCATAACTGTTAACTCACTGTTCTCTTTGTGCTGCGTGATTACGCTAGTTTTACTGCTGCTAGTATACATCTGTGTATATCCATCTCTCTCCGTCTCTCTTTTACTCTGTTAACTATTTCTCCGTGCTATCTCTTGAGGGTTTGTTTACAACCGCTCTTCTTCTGCTAATACTCCCTGCGCGCACTCTGACAATCAGGGTGCCACTGCCAACTACTGGAGTGGATGTGCAATTACACTTTAATCTCAAAAAAACAAAAAGTATGTTCTCCGCGGTCACAGGTGCGCCCCCCCTGACATCGGGGGGCACGCCCCACCATTTGAGAACCACTGGTCTAAATGAATGATGAAAAAATCTGACCATTTGTTCTGTTTCCCCACCATGAGGAGTTAATAAAAGCGAAGCAATAAGTACCGCACTGGAAACCAATCCAATAACGAAGCCTCCAAGACTTTAGAATATTACATTTGACTTTTCCTAACTCATGTTTTGGGAGTGTGATGATGATGAATATATTTATTAGATAGAATGTTAGCGTACAAGTACCGTATTTTCACGACCTCTATGCTGAAGGACAGCATCGGTACGCATCACTCCGCGACAAAACATAGGGCGCCCGGACCATAGGGCGTTCGGCACATTTTGAAGATAATTTAAGACTTTTACGTGCGTCTAATGGTTGTGAAAATACGGTACAATCACACAGTAGAATGTATTACAGTACGAATAAAGTCAAACGTCCTGTCTAAGAGGAGCATTTCTAAAAAGCCCTTGCGGTCTTGTTTCCGTTGAAAGTCCTTCGTACATAAATCATTGACATTTAACAGTACAATTTTCGCAATACAAAAAAAAATAAAACCAATATTAAATTACTCCATTTATGCAAAATAACACGAGAAAAATTAAAAAATAAAAATAATTTTACACCACAGATGCAAACTTACAATAAATCACACCACAGATGTAGAATGACAATGAATGACAATAAATTACATAAATTACAATAAATTACAATAAATTACAGACACTTAATATGTGCAACGTAGGTGGACAAAAAAAGGTGGGGGGTTGATCCGGAGAGAGTCGTGATGACTATCTCCGTTTCTGTCCCCCTGAAAGGTGTATTTTTAGGGCCGTTTTGAAGGAGGCCAAAGAGGTGCATGTTTTGAGGGCAGGAGTCAAACAGTTCCACCCTTGGGGGGCAGTATTGTAAAAAGATGATTTACTCATGTTTGTCTTATAGGAGGGTGTAATCAGGTTGTTGTTTGAGCTCCCTCTAGTGTTGTGGCTGTGGGTGTCACTAAATTTTGTGCTGAACAAAATGTAAGATGTTTTTATTCCTGTGAAGGAAGATATCTGTGGTTCCACCCTGCCCCCAAGAATGTATTCAATGATCGCACCGGATCAGAGTCCATGCGTCTGTCGCCTGTGAAGACGGCCCACTAAATTTAAATTCACGCCAGTGAGGTCATTTCTATTACACAACGCCACTACACCATCAAGCCATACATTATTCATCCAGTGGCCCAGCCTCTACTTGAGACGTTGTATGTGGAAGAGAGGGAGTTGGAGCGGCTCCAAACTTGAATCTTTAATTATCATCTTTTGCTGCATGTGACCTCCCCCATGTCAAATTAAGCTGATGACATTCAGCTACAAAGCAGTGATTAAGGAGAAAAGGTTAGCTCACATTGCATCAGCTCATGCCTCAAAATGACATGGTGAGTCATCTGCAGCCGAGGAGCCGATGGCGATGACGGCCTGTAGTAAGCAGCCTTATTTGTGCGAGCTAATTAATGAGCTCCATCAATCAGGAGCCAAAGACGGGCGTGAATAAAGAGGCCCGGTAGAGCGGTATAAATTAGATGTGCGACTCGGCCGTTAAAGTGGGAGTGGTGCGCTTAAAGTGTGTGGGCGTCGGTCACCGTGATGTCACTTCAAACGTGTCCAGTGGAAGAACCAAAACAGGAAACTTAAGGAGTTTCATCTTCAGGACAGGATGGTTCTTTGAAGAGGGATTGAATCTGGATTCCGACATTAAAGAAGGATAATTAGATCATTGACTTTTCTCCTTGCGGCGCCTCCTGCTGTTAAGTAAAAAAAAAAGTATATAGCCCTGAACAGTTCATTCGAAAAAAGTCAGACACTTTACTTTTCCTGCTTTCTTCTACTGGATGTGCCTCGACTGCAGTCGCTTCGTATTTTCAGCGCCGACATGACGGACATATTTTCCTGGCAGCCGAATGAAAACGAGACCCGATTACAATAAGGATTTCACGGGAAATAATCAAATGGCACGGTCCCAACCATCCCCTCGGAAGCCATATTGCAAGGAAAATTACTGCTGAGATGACTGAACTGCCAGATGTGACTCTCATACTGCAGCATCAGAGGAAAAGAAATGGAGGCATGTGTTCCACGGCGAGGGGAACTTCAGTGGGTCAGAGAATTCCCACAGCATATAGCGTCTACTTCAGACAATATGGCGAGGCTGCATAATGGTTTGTGATAAATCATCTTGCCATCTATGACACCGTATCTCTCAACTCATTTAGGATATTCTTCATCCCACGATGTTACAATCATCCGATTTGTCTGGGGTCGTTAGGATTGTCTGGCCGCATCACATCAACATGGCTGATTGGGCTTTGCTTCTAGTTTCCCCTGCATCTTACGAGGATGCTCAAGTCCTGCAGCATCATCCACACCGTCTCCAGTTCCAGAAACACCCGTTGGGATATTACAAAACCTGTTGTTCTCCCCGAAACTAACTGTACGTGCAAGTGTCTGGTTAATCCTAAAATGACGAATGACGTCGCAAATTGGAGCAACAGCGTGAAAACTCAAAGACTTCAAACTTGCGTTTCAGTCTAACTAACTAATAACTATTTATTGATTTGTCCCTCGGAGGGCAATTTGGTTTACAGCAGTTACACTTTCTAACTGTAGTCTGCTGCTGGTCGCCGCGTGCCTAAGCCGGGAATCAAACCACCAACCTCTCGATAATAGGACGACCCCCTCAACCACCATCGCCCCCTCTGAAACGTTTACGAGCAGAATATACGGTTTGGGCTCTGACCTTAATCACGCCCACTTTTATTGGGAGTGACGGGAAACTTCTGATGGTGTTGCCTTGAATCCCACCCGAGGGCTTACTCCACTTTCACCTCCATAGTCCAAGGAAAGACGCCGGTAATCAGAGGACGTGTATTGACAGATTGGAGGTCATAACTCGCTTATCAGCCCCGAACACAAACCCATAAAGCAGATCCAGGCTGGCAGTGCTTCAGAGGATTCAGCCTTCATGACGGCCATCTGTCCTCAATCACACATTGTTTCTCGCTCTCTTTTGTCCCTGTCAATCGCCATAGACACAAACAGAGCTGCTGCCAGCCCGGATGAAAACGCCACTGTCACTGATGTTTGCTCGTGATATCAGCTTTGAATTGCTGTCTAGATGGCGCCAGAAGATTATCTATATCCATAGATGCTGGGAAATCTTCATTTCGTGATGAACATTATTGTCTCTCTTTCATTTAGCCATTTTATAGAAGCAGAGGTGAGCACATTCATCTCCATAAATCTCATGTCTCACCATTGTCCGACCCAAATGAGCTCTTCGATTAGGAGTTGTTTTCTTCCACCAGGTTCTCAAAAGATGAATGATGCGTGCGATCTGTGAGGCTTCATTTTGTCCAGCAAGGCACTGGCGGATGCAATCGCTTCCGGAAGGCTTGACAAGTCTACGTCTTGGAACGTCCCCAGATAACGCTGATGGAGATGAGGCGGCGATGGCAGCCAGGAACGCCACTGGATCGTCAGCATATTTCCTGTCCTAAGCATATCGCCAGTCACGGGTTTGACCTTTTTATTTGCCTCCGCTTCTGCATTCTGGTGTCCACCGGCTCTGTTTTCACAGTCCGTGATATTTAAGTTCGAGATCAGTCGGGCGTAGATTCCGACTGACTGAACTTTTAATTTTGTGTGTTTAGATGCTAAATATGATGAAAGTCATGGAAGCTTAAAACCTAAATTAACAATTTATAAAAAAATCTAGTAATGTGTTGCCGCTGTAGGTCGCCGGTCCCGAGCTCGATCACATGGGCTGCAGCTCTTTGAAGAGTCCAACCCTGCCGGATGTCTGTATCTGTCTCCATCCATCTGGCCGTCCCGTAATTTCTGTTTCCATCACGCTCACACGCCACTTAGCGAGTTGCTGACTGCAGGCCCTCACATGAAGCAGCTGCCGATCTGAAGCCGTCCACCTGCCATGACGTCAACTAGCTAGCGTGTCTCCCAGGTAACGAGCGTTACACGTCACCTAGCTAGCATGGCTCCAGGTACCGAGCGTTACGACACGTCACCTAGCTAGCCTGGCTCCCAGGTAACGAGCGTCATGACATGTCACTTAACTAGCATGTATCCCAAGTAACAAGCGTTATGACACGTCACCTAGCTAGCGTGGCTCCAGGTAACGAGCATTACAACATGTCACCTAGCTAGCGTGGCTCCAGGTAGCAAGCGTTACAACACGTAACCTAGCTAGCGTGCCTCCCAGGTAATGAGTGTTACGGCATGTCACCTAGCTAGCGTGGCTCCTAGTAAACGCGTGTTACGAATGATCGTAAACATGTTGGTGGTGGCCGACAGCGAGAGACTCTATCCTAACAATCATCCATACCATGTGCCAATTAAATGCTGTAACTTACCCAGGTAACGAGCGTTACGACACGCCACTTAACTAGCGTGGCTCCCAGGTAACGAACGTTACACGTCACCTAGGTAGCGTGGCTAGCTAGTATTTACTTACTGAATTGTCGTGTGCCTTTTTATCCTTTACATTTTCAGTTCTTCAGGGAACATTCAGTGTTTCGCTCCATCTTCAAACATGATAAACTAAACATGCTTGTTTGCCCTGAGAAATCTGCCATCGGCAGAGAATGGAAACAGAAAAAGAAAGGTATGCATTGTCCAGCAGACATTCCATCACAAAGTTATGAGTTGTCATTCTTCAGTTGCACACAAATGCTGCATCCACAAAGTATTCTGTTGCAGTTCATATTGTAGTTATAGCAGAATTTGCACCCCGTGGATCCTGGTAATCTGGTTACCTTTTAACTAGTTGAGTGTAACTGCACTTTATGTATGTGGTACAGTTACTGCACTCCTATTGTTTCAATACCTCCAGCATAGACTAGTATTTTGAGTATAATTCATCTGTCAAAAGAGCGAAAACAAACAACATGAATAACGTTAAAGATGAATTTGAATGTTTGTACCATTATTTAAATTTTTGTTGATATTGTAGCGATCGTGAGGACCGGTCGCTAAGTTGGACTGTTATGTGCAATGCACCATGGGAGTTTGGGGGTTCAGTATGTTATGTTGTGAGCACCGTGAGTGAAGGGTGTGGTGTGTTAAGTGTCCTCTGGCTGAGGGGCATGTACTCCGGTGTCACAATAAAAGCGCCCGGGGGTGGTAGCATGCATAGTTGACGTGGGTTCGGCTCCAGTGTGGTTCTGCTCAAGCTCGGATAACGGGCGAGTGCGGAGGGAGGTTTTACAGATATTTTTGAAATGCTTCTAATCAATAGCTTTCATTTCTGACGCCGAGTGTTTTAGCTGTGAGGTCATCAGCTGCTGTTTGTCACATGCATTCCAACCCGCCGCTGTAAACCGTTGCATGACCTTCTGCTTTCTGCCTCTTGAACCCACACAGCTGATCAGCAGTTTGGTTCAAATATTAATTCATGTTCATGTGAAATACGATTCACTGCTTTGGAGTTGCATGTTCTTATCCTACAATGTAATCTGTGTATTTCCCAGAGAGGTGTTTTTGACTGCTGAATGCTCTTTCCAGACGGATTCCCAGAGTTACAGGTAAATCCAAATAAGTGTGGGCTGCAGGCCCGGCGGCGGATGTGTTCCGGCTGCTGTCTCGCTGCCTCGGCGTTGTGTTGTGTAACGAGTAATGAAGGTCCACACACGGACGGGTTCTACCGTCACCTTGACTGGACTGGATTTATACCAAAAAAAGTACGTTAGCACATCTCTGGGACCGCTCAAGTCGACTGCTCCCCCCGGCGCATTCAAACACAAAGTGCTGGGGGGGGGAAGCAGGAACTTGTGCAAAAAAAACGTAGGATGGAGAGCCAGGAGGGACAAAAAGCTCCAAACCATAAATACACTGAGATGTACATTAAAACAAAAATGAAATAAAAACGTGTGTAATTATACAAGGAAAACAAGACAAATACATTAATAGAAAATAAATAAATACATAAATTCAATTCATGCAGGATTTAACTGTACCTGTATTTACTCCATTACAGATGCACGGTGGTGAAACGCCACGGCGCTGCTGTGGAACAAGAGACTGAGCTCTACTGGCTTTTCACGGGCTTTATTTCCCGACTCACTCTACTCGTGCACGGTCACATGATAGAGTGCCTTGGCTGAATCATTGCTAAGATGAACCACACATGCGTGTGCCACGGTTGGGGGTCTTCCACCAATTCCAACATCTAAGGCATCCCCGGCTCCATGCGTTTGACAAACGCATCGTCGCTCCCGCTCCCGCTCAAAGCACGGCGAAGCACAGCGAAGCACAACATGACCATTTGGGGGTCGCTCCATTTGTAGGCGAGGGAAGGCGGCGGCTTCCCGAATCCCTGGCTTTGAAATTTCAGAGATTTCAGCATTTAATACCTTTAAAACATGAATAGATAGATCGATCGATTATATTGGTCCCCGTAGGGAAAACGGTCTTCACTGACAGAACATCTGTAAGTTCTGGAGTTGAAGGTTTTCATGATTACAGGAAAGTAATATAAGATGATAAGTAAGGTGATAAGTCGCAGCTTTGTTCGAGCCAACAGTACGAGCATGAAGATAAATAACAGTTGGTAATTGAATATCTGGTAGTTGTTTACCGTCCATCTACAGTATCCACCTAGGGTGGAGGCTCCATTACATGAGTCCCACTTCCTGTGTTTATTATTGTGTCATAAACAGTGCAAACGGGATCTACTTCCTTCTGAAACGGGCAGAGACTTGAGCTGATAATAGAGTTTATGGAACAAATCCCGGCTCCCGCACCTCCACACTGCCGTCGTGCCCTTGGGCAAGACACTTCACCCGCATTGCCTGTGTGAACGTAGTGAGCGAGTGAATGTCGGTGGTGGTCGGACGGCTAATTGGCAGCCTCGCTTCTGTCAGTCTGCCCCAGGGCAGATGTGGCTACAACGGTAGCTTCACCAGCACCAAGTATGGAGTGAATGAATAATGCACACTGTAAAGTGCTATATAAAATGATGTTGATGATGATGATGATGATGATGGACCAACCATCTCACTTCTTAACCCGGGCTGTGAAAGATGACAGGATGATCGCGACCCTCTCGTTTTTCTCTTCCCAACTTTTTTCGCCGATCTGAGTCAAACGTTTCAAACACATTTAAACATGAGATCTCATCAGCAGTGTTTGTCCTCATCTCTCCCATTCTGACAGGAGCCCCCCCCCCCACACACACACACAGTTAACTACCAGCAATTTCAATTTCCGTCCTCTTCCCACATATGTCTCCTGGTGCGCTTGAAATGCAGGAACAGCATCCCGCCAATGCTGGTGACATAAAAACATGACTCGAGCCGACACTTTTCGCTGAAGCTTGTAATCGAGCTCAGCCATGATGTTCAGGTCTGCGCCTGAGAAAAGGAACATGTTTGGCTTCATGGCAGCAGAAAAGAAGGACAGATGATTCATTTGACAATCGAGGAAAGTGGCAGGTGGGGGTTAAGAACCCCGGCCTGAAGGAAAGTTTCTCAGAAATGATAGATTTGATCTGAAAATTCAGCCAATTATGCTAATCATAGGATTTGCTTATCCATATCTGTCAATACAGAAATGGCAGTTTATGCCTCAATATCTATTTTCATGACATGAAGATGTGTTTGAGAACAAAATAAAGGAAGCGAATGGAAAACTTCATCTCAAAATGATCCCGCTTATTAAATGCCTTTCACTGTCCATCCCCGCAAGAGGCCACAGATCAGGCATTCTGGACTAATTCCTGCACATTAATATCAATTTGGAGGTAAATCGGTCGTCTTAATAAAGGCGAAAAAGGTCAATCTAACATGACAATGGAGCCAGATCTCTTGTTTCTTAGCTTCAGGGTTCAAGCTCGAACTCTCCACCCGCTCATTGGAGAGACAATTATTTTCTGCTATTCAGTCCAAGTGAAGCTTTATTTTTCCATTTCAGCTGCCCTCTCTGCCTTCTGAGTGCTGCAAGGTGTTCTCAATCCGAGCACTACGGGGAGAAGCAAAGGAAACATGTGGGCTATGAAACATGCCGCTTGTATGGTCTGCTATTACAGGCGTTATTCTGCCGGCTACCAGGATGAGTATCCTGAAGCACCAGAGACAGACACGGCGTGCTGCAACAATAAACGTGCCTTATCAGCCTTAGAAACAAAGAGAGAGGGTTAGTTTATTTGGTTACAGTGTAGTTCAGTCAATTTTTGTTACACTGTTATTTAATTTATTTCTCTCGCTTCAACTTCTGGGAGGAAATTGGATAATTAAAAATGACATTTTTAACTAAATTTAATGTGAACGTGAAGATTTTAAAACACTAAACGAGCTTGAGAGTATTTAACCTGAGTAAATTCAAATATATTTCCATTGTCCTTGAATTCCCATTACTTCATTCGCAACATTGTCTGCGTTCTTTTTGAATGAGACCCCCTAGTGGCAGGAAAAAGCTAATGCATTTAGATCTGTTCATACCTGTTCAGAAACCATTGTCCAAGAATATCTAATCATTGTTTCTAACACAAGCTTCTTCTCTCGATGCAGTTTTGCATTTACAGATTTATATACATTTTTTGAGCATTAATACCATGATCTACGGCACCGTTAAACCTTTACAACAGTCAATTCTCCAGCCAACATGCTTTGTCTTTACAGTAGATTGTATCTTTTGTTGTAACAGACACGTTTGTTGAAGAAAAATAAATAATGGGATATGGGTTTCCTGAGTAGAAA
Organism: Brachionichthys hirsutus; assembly: GCF_040956055.1. Classification (NCBI taxonomy): domain Eukaryota; kingdom Metazoa; phylum Chordata; class Actinopteri; order Lophiiformes; family Brachionichthyidae; genus Brachionichthys; species Brachionichthys hirsutus. The sequence continues at coordinate 14,275,091 of NC_090906.1, read as the reverse complement.
AAAGAAGGTCAGGAAGACGTCCCACAGCCAGAGTCAATACTGATCTGAGTGAACATAAATAGGCTTGGATGTGTTCTATCCACACGCAAGTTCTTCAGACGAAGGCTATTGATCAAACCACACCCAAGGCAAGAGTACAGTATGAAGAACAGCAAGATGACACACACAACTATATCTCTATTTCTGAACACAGCTTGAGAAAGGGGAAAACATCCCAGAAGGACGGACGTCTCCGAAAGATGGCGTCTAATCTCTGTTCAAAGAGGTAACCAAGCTTATTTAAATACACATAATGAATAAACGTCAGATGAGATATGTTGTAGCGATAAGTCTCCAAGACAGAGGTGGCAAAAGTACACTTGCTTGAGTCTAGTCGCATTGTTATAACTTGTGTAAAGGAACTGATTCCACTCAGATTTATCCAGGAGCAAATGAACCGCTACCTCGCCGAGCATAGCCTGCTCTTTGAATTCCAATCGGGCTTCAGAACATCCCACTCCACTGACACCTGCCTCATATATCTGACCGACTACGTCAAGCGTGAAGTAGACTCGGGCAAATACTGCGGCATGGTCATGCTGGACCTCCAGAAGGCCTTTGACACCGTTAACCATTCAATCCTATTGAATAAACTAGGGGCGATTGGTTTTGATAGCACATCAGTAAACTGGATGAAATCGTACCTTGAGGGACGAGAACAAATGGTGGACATAAACGGAACCTTGTCCTCGTCCCTCCCGGTGAGCTGTGGGGTTCCTCAAGGCAGCATTCTAGGACCGTTACTGTTCCTCCTATACATTAACGACATGAATGCTGCCTGTAACTGCAAATTGTTCCTGTTTGCTGATGACTCAGCACTCCTGATTTCGGGAGAGGACAAAGTGCAGGTTGAGGAGGCTCTCAGCTCTGAGGTCACCAGAATCCGTACTTGGCTTACCGATAACAAACTGTCACTACATCTTGGTAAAACCGAATCGATTCTTTTTGGGTCTAAACACTCTCTACGTGAGATAAATGTTAATGATTTCAAGGTCACAGTCGATAATACAGTAATCTCGAGCAAAAAAGAGATTACCTATTTGGGCTGTGTTCTTGACAAATACCTGTCTGGTGATAGTATGGCAACTAAGGTGATCAAAAAAGTAAATCAACGAACAAGATTTTTAGGCAGAATGTCTGCTTTTGTCAACAGAAGTGCTCTCCGGACGCTTGCTGGAGCCCTCGTTCAGCCCCTCTTTGACTATGCTAGCGCCTCCTGGTATTCCAACATCAAAATGTCCCTGAAAACCAGGCTCCAAACCTCCCAAAACAAACTGATTTGATGACTCCTCAATCTGGGGCCCATGACCCACCTTCTTCCTGGACATTTTGCTAGCCTAAAATGGCTCAGGGTAGAAGACAGGGTTAAACAACTCAAAATGGGATTGGCATTTAAAATAGTCAATGCAGCTCTGCCCTCAGTCCCCTCAATCCCTGCATACCTGAATAAACACCTCCACAGATTTAGTGACACCCACAGCCACAACACCAGAGGGAGCTCAAACAACAACCTGATTACCCCCTCCTACAGGACTAACATGGGTAAATCATCTTTTTACAATACTGCACCCCAAGGGTGGAACTGTTTGACTCCTGCCCTCAAAACATGCACCTCTTTGGCCTCCTTCAAAATGGCCCTAAAAATACACCTTTTAGGGGGACAGAAACGCCCTTTTTTGTCCACCTACGTTGTACATACTATGAGTCTTTTTAATTTTATATTTATTGTAATTTTGCATCTGTGGTGTAATTTATTTTGAACTTATTGTTATTTTATATCTGTGGAGTAATTTATTTTTAATGTATTGTTATTTTGCAGCAAGTTAGTGTTTTAATATTAGTTTTATTTGTATTGTTAAATGTCGATGATTTATGTACGAAGGACTTTCAACGGAAACAAGACTGCAAGGGCTTTTTTGAAATGCTCTTCTTAGACAGGATGTTTGACTGTACTTGTACTGTAATACATGCTACTGTGTGACTGTACCCGTACTCTAACATTCTATCGAATAAATATATTCATCATCATCATCATCACTCCTTGGCTCAAAGGTAGAACAGTACAGTCAGGAAACGTACCCAAAAACTAAAGTAAAGAGTAGATAGGACTGCTGGCATCTCTCAACTCCATCATCTCTTTCACGACAAGAAAGAAAACGCTCCGGGGCCCGCCTCAGCCACCTGTATTTGTTATGGAAGTCACAAAGATTTCCCCGACAGTTAAAAAGACCCTTTCTAAGATTTATAAACTACTCTCAAGCACTGATACGATATTTCTTCCCATCTCAAAATGGGAGACGGATCTGTCACTAACCTTAGATCATGACTTTTGGACACAAATCTGTGAAAATGCATTTAAAATGACAAAACACAGAAATCTTGAACTCATCCAGTATAAGATCCTTCATAGAACACACATTACTCAATATATGATGAAGAAAATGGGCTTCTCTGAATCTGACATCTGTTCTCAATGCTCCCAAAATACTGCTGACACTTACTTCCATGCCCTATGGTTGTGGTCACCCGTCCAGGATTTCTGGGTCGCAGTATCACATAGACTGTCGTCCATCTTGGATTGTACGTTCCCTTTATCTCCAATCACGTGTCTACTCGGTGACTTAGCAGAAATCGTTATTTCACAGAAACAAACGCACCCCACACTCGCAGCCCTCGCCATCGCCAAGAAAACAATCCTCATTAACTGGAAGAATAAACAGTCTTTAAACATCAACCATTGGTTGAACCTCCTCATAGAACACATATCAATGGAGAAAATCTCTGCTTCCAAAAAAAATTAAAAAAATATTTGAAATATTTTACAGAAAGTTGGTCTCCTTTTATTAAATCATTAAATATAAATATTGCAACCTGATTCTGCCTGCTAGCGAAAGCCACCACAACGATGTAAATGCTGCTTACATTTTTTTCATGACTCATCTTGTTTCTGTTTTCATTTAGGAACCCGGTTTCTGTCTCCAGGACCGAGTGGACCTCAGAAGTACATCACCTCCCAGCCATTCTAACTTTCTATGTTTCAGCTCCAGTCTCCAGCTCAATGTTCTTCACACAAGGATGGTTGATCTCCGGGGCTGTTGCATGCTGGGCTAACTCTTCAGGGGCTGTCCCCGTGGCTTGATATGTGCGGCCCGGCCCCTCTGGTCTCTGCTGGGTGGCGCATGCTTCTCGGGCGGCCCCCGGTGTTCCCCTGGGTTGCAGTGCCGGGGTGCTGGCCCATGCGTCCAGGACGGCGCTGAGCTGGCGCAGTTTGTCACTCCGCCCCTGGTGGTAGCGGCCCGGGTCCGGCTGGTGACCTAGGCATGGCCGTTGCCCCCTCACCTTCCCTCCCTCCACTCTGACCTCTCTCCTCCACTCTCCCCCCCCCCCCCCGCTCGCCCTCTGCTCCTTGGTCCAGTCTCCTGTCCTGCCCCTCTCCCTTCTTCTTTGCCTCTTCTTCTCTCCCCTCGTGGTCTTTCCCTTTCCCCCTTCTCCCCGCCTCTCCTCTTCCGGCATCCTGCCTCCCGCTGGGGCCTCGCGGCTCCCTCCTTCCTGGGGGCTGGGTGGGATGCGTCAGGGGCGGCGCTCGATCCGGGCCCTGTGCATGGTTGGGCCCTCTGGCACCTGTGGGTGGGATGGTTGAGGTTGGGGGCACTACAGTCGGGCTCCCTCCTCCCCCCGCCTGGTTGGTCGGGGCCTCATGTGCTGTGCCTCTTTACTCTTAACCCCACCCCATTTTAATGCACCACAGGGGTTCGAGTGGGTGCTAGGCGGGGAGATAAGGCATAGGGTGCGGGGCAGGAGTGCGCCGTTGCCCTCCTCCGCATCCCCCGTCCGGCCCCACCTGCCCCCAATTTTAATGCACCACATACGTTTGTATATAGCACCTGGGTGTTCACCCATTCACGGTGTTGGGACAGTTCCCCAGTCTGGGATCTGGGGAACTAAATAATCAGGGTATGGGTGGTATGACGTTATGTACGTTGTCACTGTTGAGCACGAATGCAGACAAGGTATAGGGAAAAGAAAAAGAAAAAAAAATAGAAGGAAAAAAGAGAAAGGAATGCTGTCATCACGAATGTTCTTTGTGGTCAAGTTTCTTCCACGTGTTTATTTACACTCGTTGTCTTTCGCAATAATGCAAAATAAGCGAGATCAACTCGAGTAACGAGTCTGTCTTGAAAATGAAAAGATTTGAGAGAATAGTTTCTGATGTCACAGAGTGAACATAAATCCCGAACTCTTTGGATTTTGCAGTCTTTTTGACTTTCCAAAGCTGCTGGAGAACAACATGCCATCGAATGCGTAAACTCAGAACATGGAGGTCTGCCTACAGCCAGGTCTAATTAAAGCTAAGACTCCGAGGTCTTCCTTTCCATTTCTGCTGGGGAGAACTGCTGAGGGGGGCCGAAGCCTGTGAGGGCAAAGCCAGACAGACTTATGAAGCCAAGCAGGCGGATGGTGCTGCTTGATAAATGGCAGGGGAGACAGGGATGGAAGGCAGGGAGGCTTCTGATGGGGCAATAGTTACATAAGCCACTCTGGGTTTATAAAACCTTCTCATTAATGGAGAGTATGGCATTCGCCATTCAGATGTGTTTTCTAATGGAGGAAGAGAAGTTCATTCTGTTGGCAAAATTACAGAGAGCCTCGGCTGGCTCCCGTCAAACGCTGTCATTTGAGACTGCATCACATAAAAGGATGCAGAAGGGCATGAGGAAAATGTGCTGCTTATTCTGCTGCATTTTCCTCAGCCTCTGCTAAATAAAATGACACCTCAATGTGAAGAAGTTGGCATGCTTCCAGACAGGAAATGAGAATTCAGCGGATGCAAAGCTGACTCCCTTCTCTGCTCCCTGTTGGCCTTGCTACGTTTTTCTGACATGAACGTTCGTCTTTCAAAGTTCACTCAGTCATTCCAACTGCTTCTTGGTGATCGGCCAAAGAGAACAACATGACCACAAATCAAAGGTGGGCTGAGAGCCCCTCTTGTATGAGGATGGCTTGGGAGATACATCGCTACAAGCGTTTGAAATGCAAAGGAGGAGAATGATGTGTTTACATGACGCCATTGTGTTTATCCATCAAAAGCAGATTGTGGCGTCGCTGCACTATTTGGAGGCGCCGGATGACTGAGCACTCTGCAGAGCCCGGGTGGCAAGGCAATCTCACACCAGGTCCCACCGGTGATGGAGGGCAACTATCGGATTTTAAGCCCCATCCTTCTCCTGCTTCTCCTCATTCCTCGTGAGCAGAACAATATTGAGACACGGCTCACTTTGTGAGAAACGTGGCGCCGCCATGCGTCATGGTCTGTATGTCACGAATGTCACACTTTAGAGGAAACGTTAAAATGTTCTTGAATAATGCTGTTGTTTGTGCAGTGACTAAAGGTGCCCACAAAGTCTTTTAAATGTCCCGTCCACAAACTGTCCCCTCCGTGGACACAGATGAGAAACATCTCCACCTTGAGGAAATGATCATGTAAGAAAAAATGACCTTGAGCTCACAGGTAAACAATAGCTGGGAATCTTACGCCCTTCAAGCCTGGTAGCAATAACAGATTGGCATGCATGGGAGAAGGCGAGAGAAAGGAAAATGGAAGCCATCCTGCCACACACACACACATGACTGAAGATTATGAAAAGGGCACTGAAATATCAGAGGGTTTATTCTTCAATAACAAACATCACCGTTTCGAGATAGATGTCAAACCAGGTGGTGGAAAATATGCAAATGTAGGGCCCGCGCTCTAAAGATGGACCCCTGGCTCTTATTACTCAGTGGCTGCGCTGCCGGAACACAAAAGCAGGGGTTGCAAAGACAAAGAGACATCATCATCATCATCATCACTGATGTACAATATGAAGCAGCATGCAATGGTGGAAGCTTCGATGAGAGTCCGTCCAGGATGGGGTAGCGGCTAATATTCAATGTCCCCTGCTTTATTTTTCATTTTCACGAATTTACAGATTTCCCCGTATTAATTTCCTCAGTACTGCTCAAAAATCAAAATATGGGGAAACCGAATTAGTTGACAGGTATGAATAGTTGAGAGGGCTGACTTGTACTTCTGTATGGAGTGAGCATGTGAGTATCATTGTCTTAACCTGTAGTGTACTATTACGGGGAAGCCACATTGCTCAGACACACCTATGTTCAGACAATTCTGCTGGCGACCTGCATGGCCCTTTGATTGTCCTTTTGATTGTCCTCCGTGCAACACTCTTTATCAATTTGTGTTCTCGGCAAATAGTGTCTGTAGCTAAACCCCGGGCAGACTTAGATGAAGATGACTGGTTTTCTGAAGCATTGAGAACGCTAGATCAGTGGTCCCCAACCTTTTTCCTGCCACGGACCGGTTTTATGCCGTGAATTTTTTTCGCGGACCGGTGGGGGGGGGGTATAATTACATTTAAAAAGAGGAATATAATCTTACCAATAAACTTTATATTATGCACTTGCAATAACACAACATCTACTCACCATAAATTGTTGTCCCAATAATTACTTGTCCTTCATGGTTTTTTGTTTCATAAATTCCACATTCTTATTTTTAATCCAGGTTCTTGTCTTTTAATCCAGATTCTTGTTCTCTATGTCCCGAAGCAGTTTTGAACCCTTCATTGCTCGTTAACAAAGCCAGTCAGCCGGTCAGCTGTTTTACCGAGAAACCCGAGTTTTAAGTCTTAGTCCTGGTTTCTCTTCTTGGAGGTCAACGCCTCCTCTTCTTCCTCCTCTTCTTCCTCCTCAGTTGGACTTTTTTCCTCGGCAAAGAAGCTCTCCAAAGACTTTTGTTTCTTTTTATTAATTTTCGCGAGTTCACGGCTGGGTTTTTTTTCGCAACGTATCAAGACGCGATTGTTACGTTGGAGAAAATCCAGTCGTTTTTCAAAACAAAACACCTTTTAGACGCTAATAATCGATACAACGGAAATTGTGTACGTTAGTTGTTCTTTCTTTGCGGCCCGGTAACAAATGCCTCACGGACCGGTACCGGGCCGCGGCCCGGTGGTTGGGGACCCCTGCGCTAGAGAACATTTCCTTCCTTGTGAATCTCCAGAAATACCATCAGAATTTGTTCTCAATTCTAGGCAGGAGCTGGAACAAGAAGAAGAACCGAGAGAAACCACCATAATGTCTCGTGTTCATGCATCCGTTAAACTTCAGTTTGCAATGCACGATGCAAGCGCTTCAAAATAAAAGCGGCATAAATGAAGTTGTGTGGTGGCTTGGTCCAGTCCCACGGCGGAAACAGCATGGACTCAACCATCTGCACATCGGACTGGGGGGGGGGGGAAACAATACGTTTCCGAGGTGCACTCTTGATGAGTCCATATGTTTATTGCTGTAACATTCACTTATCAATTTGCTGATTTCTCTAGGTTGGTTTATTTTTTGGGATTGTTGATTGTGTCATGCCTCCTGCTTGTTACGTGAGTTACTCCACCCCTATTCAAGGAGGTTGTTTGGGTTTCATGGGTCTCTTGTTACATTGACCTCGGCAATGTCCGGATTTGTTTGACTTGTCTGTCTTCATTACGGTAAATGAGAACAGTCACACCCTCGTCCTTGCCTTCCTTGAAGGGTGCGCGACAAGTTGCAACAATACAAAAAGGCAATGCAGGAAGTGCTAACCCTAAAACACAGACCTCAATAAGAGTCATTTAGAGTGTCCACTCTTTGATCTCAGACCTACATGCACCAGCCTGGAGCACAGTAGTGACGGGAATTCCGGCTCTTTTGGCTCACAAGTGACCCCTCAGATTTTTTGTTGTTGTTGTCAAAATTAATTTAATACCAAATCATGTGCAATGTGTAAAATACAATACACACACACATCTCGACCAATCACGTTAGACTTTAACATAAAACAAGTTTCAGCTCCCAATGACGGGAACCGGCTCTTGTCGTTCACTTCAAAGAGCCGGTTCTGAGAATCGGATCGGTCGCGACCGACACATCACCAGAGCACAGCGTTCACACTTCTCTACACCAGTGGATCCGCTATGGTGGCTCATAATGTAAACTCGTCATCATCATCATCATCGACCAAAAGTCGTCCGGGTTACTCCCCGCTGGGGGTGGGAGGAGTCACGAGGCAGCTAAACAAAAGTGTCTGAACACAGAGGGAAGCCCCACCATGACGGGGTGCTCGTAGCCTCAGTGTGTGTTTGATGTGTGTTTGATGTGTACGGAATGTGCTTGTAACTTTCGGCTTTCTGTGTTTCCTAAAGTCACATTGCTGCCTATTAGTGCACATGTGCAGGAATTATTACGATTATTATTGAGATGATTAAAATATTCTGAATCGCCACCGCTCCGAGGGGGACACGCCTTCTCGCCATTGTGAAATCATGCAGCACAGCGAGCGGACGAAGGGAGGCAGGGAGGGAGAGAACTTTAGACCAGAGACAAACGACGCGCTAGAAAGGGTAAGAGAAAACGAGAGATAGAAAACGTAGAAAAATCTGGAGACATTTTAACGCGGCTGACACAAAGGCAAAATAAAATAAAGTAAGATCGTATCTTGAGGAGCCGCTTATCCAAAGAAGTGCAGACCCACTGAGCTGGTGGGAGTCCAGGTGTTCAGTCTACCCACATCTCACACACGCAATGGCACGGAGACTGTCCCCCCAGAGAGAGTCTCCAAAACAGGACAGATGATAACAGAAGGATCAGCCCCTCCAAGCTGAGCCACTCGGTTTCCTTTGATGCCAATCTTCAGTAAAACAGTAGAACTGTTACCTGAAGCTGCTTTATCTTTTGCACTTTTTAATTTATGTTTTCTTGATGTGTTGTTTGAGATTTACATGCAGAGATTTGACCTTGTTCTCTGTGAGATGTGTTTGGTTTGGTTTTGTATTTTATATTATATAATATGTTTATTGTAGCTAACAGTGTAAAGAGGATTTAAATAAAGACATTTAATAAACATTTGATATATTGCATGTTTTACATTAGTAGCTAATTTTACACAATGCACATGATTTGGTATTAAATTAATTTTGTCAACAAAAAATCTGAGGAGCCACTTGGGAGCTCTTAAAAGAGCTGGAATTCCCATCACTACATTGAACTGAAACAAGATGGTGGTTTAAAGCTAAACTTTGCTGATCTTCCTTTGGACAGTTTCTGGTTATCTGTTGCCAAGGAGTTCCCCGTTCTAGCCAACAAAGCTATTCTGACATTGCTCCCGTTTTCAACCACATATCTGTGTGATCTGAGATTCTCAAGCTCGACGGCGATAAAAACTAAAAACAGAGAGACTGAGAGCTGATGAGGAAGAGCTTTGTGTGTGTCTTTCTACCATTACTGCCAGGATATCCATTTTGTGTTCATCCAAACAGCCCCAGGTTTCCCACTAAGTATAAATACATTAAAAAACTATATTATTAACTCTATATATTATAATAAAGCTCATCTAATATAATGTGTACTGTGTTAGAACGTCATTTTGTGTCATTTTGGTTGGTGGTGTGTTGCAGGATTTTGTAAATGTAAAAAGTGTGCCGCGGCTCAAAAAAGGTTGGGAAACACTGCTTTAATATATCCTCTAAAAAATGAATGAAGAGAATGGGAGAGAACAAAGGGGCAGAGGCACCTGTGGACCAGGGAGTGGGACAGTGAAGGTGAGACGTTTTGGAGAGACCAGACTTTGATGGTTTGGACATGTCCAGAGGAGAGACCCCTAACTATAAGACGCGAGTTGTCCCTCTGGACAGAGCTCACTGCCGTGCGTTCTATCGCTGGCAGTCATGATGCGACTGCAGGAAGGGAACGGTTGGCATTAAACGTTGCTGTTCAGCGTCCTTCAAGGCCTCAAGGACGTTTATAATGCGGTAGGCGGACCTGCCAAGAAGGACAGATACGATATCGGGTAGAAGTAGCGAAACAATCTGCTGTGAGACATTTGTCTAATTACAGGTGCAGTGCTGCTCCAAGTGGACATCACACTGACATGCAGGAGCCACAACACGCTTCACAGTGTCTCATCCTTCACAGGTTATCAAAGAAAGGCCTCGCATCAATATTTAATTTGCCTCGGCGGCAGATCCCCCCCGACCAACGAGATTCCAGCATTATTGTCAGTCAATTTGTGATGCAGGGATTTGGTCTGTTTCATAAATACTGTTCCCCAGCTTCAGCCGATCGTATCCACAGGAGAGGAAATGATGAAGTGAAATGTCTTCCTTATTGTGCAGCGGGAGCCAAAATGGGATATTTCTGTTTGCAGGCTTCCCAGATCCGTCAATAACCAAATGCGTGATTGAGCTTCCGTGCTGCAAACAGATGCTTGTCTTCTAGCGCAATCTCAACGCTGCTTCATGATATAGTTGCGGTGATTATTCTATATGCTTGCCTTACAATTCTATTTTTAAAACAAGACGGGGAGGAGATCTTTTCTTCTGTCGCATCACATCATAGTGAATTTCTGGGAACTGGACGGCGAGCAGCAGACGTTTATCCCCGGAGGCTTTGCTGGGAGATCTTCCGTGAATAAATAAAGAAGACAAAGTTAACTGTAAACATTTGACACAGAACACAATAGCAAGATAGAAAACTAGTAAAGCACTCAGAGAGCACAGACCTCCCCCAAGCAGCTCGTTCCCCTCCTAACTGGATCTACACCGTCCACATGGTGATCTGGATCAGCACCAAAAGGTTCTAGATTGTTCTTGGTATCTTTATACACCAACATGAAAAGCATCATCAGAGTTGATGTGTATTTTTAACTGATTCTTGAGTACAAAATGGGTTTTAATGTTCAAATGTAATATTTTTTACTGACTTAATGCTGAAAAAAGAATTTGGTCAGTTTTACTAACTTAATTCTGGGTCTGATCCAGTTGAAATTCGTTGGCGAGACAGAGGTCCCCCCACCCTACATGACTTTCAAATTTTGAAGCTCGATCGACTGCAACGTTAACGAAACTTTCAAAGTGGTCCAGAATCCAGGATCTCTTCTAGATCATCACCAAAATTGAATCATTTTCCTGGTAAGATTCCCAACATTTTCTGGAAATGTAATCAGGATCCGTTCAGAACCCCTTGCGCTATCTTGCTAACAGTCGGACGGCGGACAGACAAGCTCCGGTGAATTCATAACCTCCGCCTCACCTCGGCGGAGGCAACAATCCCACAAAGTTCCCGTAGAAGAAGAGGTCCGTCTGGAGGCTCATTCACTACAGACCGCTGTTGGTATTATTCACTACTACTGAGCATAGCGTGCAGAAATGATCCCTCTTCTTTGTTTACAATCATTGTCCAATCAGGGACATCTGTGAGCTGACATGTCTCATTTCTAATCGGTGTTGGGATGCCCACGGATCTCAGCAATGACCCCTGGAGAAGCTGAGAGAACTGCTTAATACTCCTTTAGATACGTATGAGGTCGAACCTCAATATGCCATTTACCTAAATGCCCCCCATGCATTGGAAAGATACACCGCGGTCCAGGGACCTCCAGCCGCGGAGGACCCGTGCTGCATTCACCCAAAGCGGCCCTGAGGAGGCACAGCTCAATGGAAACCCTTGTTCCTGCATGACACCATGCATGCCATCCAGCTCACTATCGAAGGGGCGCGGTCGGAGGAAGTCTGAAATACGCGGGAGTTGCTATTAATAATTTCTCATGTGTTCAACCTCGTAGGTTGATCATTAAAAGTAAATTCGTTATTTCTAAAAGCTATCATGTTTATTTGTTAAGCGTTTGTTTAATAGCGCTCTTATTCTCTGTGTAAAAAGAGGCTTTTATTTTGTAGGAGCATAAACGTCACGTCCCTTTTGGGTTTTGTTTCTTCCTGTTGATACATGTAGCCGCTGCCGTTCCGCTGTGCTAAGCTATCCAATAAAGCAGCATGAGAGGCTAAAGACAGCACGAGTAGAATATTTGTTCTTCTGCACTCCAAGCGGCTCTTTCCTCGACCTGCACGCCTTAACATTATTAACAGGAAAACGTTTACTGTATGTACTATATATTTATATTTCTCAAACAAATGTTTAGTTCTGAAAAGGTTTTGATCTTTGGTTTCATTCTATAATACTGAAACAATCTATTTAGATTAATGCCTGACTGTTAAACGTGTATAAAGTGTGTGGTGAGGGGTTTTACAGCCTTAAAACATTTATGTACACGTATAATAATTAAAATAAAATAAAGATCACTACATTGCGGATTTCACTTATTGCGGGTTGTTTTTGGAATGTAACCCCCGCGGAAAATGAGGGATTACTGTATATAATATAATATATTTAATGGTTAGCAACAATAATGATGTGTAAAAAGTAGTTAAAGGGGAAAAGACAAAACACCCCCCCCTGGAATCAGTGCGAAAGATCCTTGATAACAAAGACATGAATGGCCAGTCAGGCGTGACCCTGTTAAAATCCCTCGCCCAGATGCACGCTTGGCCCTGTGCACCAGGTGAACCCTTGGAGCCTCCAACCACCCACCACAAATGAGCGATGAGTTTTGGGTTCATCTGCAGGAGGCCCGGGATATAACAGAAATGTCACTCCAACACTGGAGGGGACATTTGGAATAGGATGGCACCTCATGCATATCAAATGGCACCCTGCTTTTTAGCGTGACACTTCCTGGAATTAATTATCAGTGGGTAATGTGGCAGCGCCGTGGTCGACCACCACTCCAAGTTTTCAAGGTGTTCTGAAGAACGTTTTCAAAGCTGGGGATGTTGGACGAAGGATTCCGGCTGACATACACCTCAAACAGCAGTGATCAAATCAGACAAAGTTAGCCAGACGTGTCACCGTGCTAATTAGTGCTTTAAAAACCTACGAGTTTAGACATGAAGACATTTCGTGTGGAGCGTTCTACCTGTGCGTCTTGCTGCAGGAGCAAGCTGCAGGTGATTAACTTCCAGGATGGCGGCGCTACGCTTCCCCACAGTGGGCTTCATTTTTCAATTCTCCTACCCACATCTGTGTCGTGGCCAACTTAATTAATATAAAACGCATGAGGAGAGAGTCACACCCCATCCATTCATCAGGACACGGACAGAGTGTGTGTCTATGGGTGTGTCTATGGGTGTGTGTCTATGGGTGTGTCTATGGGTGTGTGTCTATGGGTGTGTGTCTATCAGTGTGTGTCTAAGGGTGTGTGTCTATGGGTGTGTGTCTATGGGTGTGTGTCTATCGGTGTGTGTCTAAGGGTGTGTCTATCGGTGTGTCTATCGGTGTGTGTCTATGGGTGTGTCTATCGGTGTGTGTCTATGGGTGTGTGTCTATCGGTGTGTGTCTAAAGGTGTGTCTATGGGTGTGTGTCTAAGGGTGTGTGTCTATGGGTGTGTCTATGGGTGTGTGTCTATGGGTGTGTCTATGGGTGTGTGTCTATGGGTGTGTGTCTATCGGTGTGTGTCTAAGGGTGTGTCTATGGGTGTGTCTATGTGTGTGTGTCTATCGGTGTGTGTCTATGGGTGTGTCTATCGGTGTGTGTCTATGGGTGTGTGTCTATCGGTGTATGTCTAAGGGTGTGTCTATGGGTGTGTGTCTATGGGTGTGTGTCTATGCGTGTGTCTATGGGTGTGTCTATGGGTGTGTCTATCGGTCTGTCTATGGGTGTGTCTATCGGTGTGTGTCTCTCGGTGTGTCTATGGGTGTGTGTCTTTGGGTGTGTCTATCGGTGTGTGTCTATCGGTGTGTCTATGGGTGTGTGTCTATGGGTGTGTCTATGGGTGTGTGTCTATGGGTGTGTCTATGGGTGTTTGTTCCAGCCTGCTTCAAAGGCAAAGTGCTGCAACTGTTCCAGGCCTGGATGGACTGGAGTCTGGCAGGAGCCAGGAGTGGAGATGGGACTTTAATTTGGGGCTGACAAGAGAGAGATACAACAAACGAGGGATGGGCGGGGGGGCGGGGGTAATCCAGGTATACTTACATAAACGTAAACATAGTACTTCTGCCTCTGGAAGGCTTTGTGTTCTTGATGTGGTTGAGGATTGTACATATCGTCCATGGACTCCGCTGGTACTGGCGTGTCCCATCACTTACGGACACCACGGTCACGTTGATGGATAACTTCATGCTTCATCTCCATCATCACCATCATCTTTTCTTCTCACTGCTATCCTCACCAATCTCTTTCTTTGGAACATCCCTGATCAGGAATACTCGCAGATACAGCCAGAATCACAGCAGGGAGACGTGCAGGAGACGAGGAACGCCTGGACTGAACGAGTGACGTGAGCTCGCAGTGCTCGGCCATCGAGCGCCAACATCTGGAAGTTGCTCGTATATCAAAGCTAAATATTGCTTGCAGGTTAGCTTGTGTCTCGGAACGCTTGTATGTTGAGATATTACTGTATATATACAGGGCCGTCAACAGACTTGCTGGGGCCCGGGGCAAGCAGGAACCGTATGGGCCCCTCCAACTCCCTTCACCGAATAATCCTCCACAACATCGACCCATTGGCGGAGGGTGAGGCAAGGGTGAGGGTGAGGTGAAGGGTGAGGCGGAGGGTGAGGTGAAGGGTGAGGCGGAGGGTGACGTGGAGGGTGAGGCGGAGGGTGAGGCTAAGGAAAGTATGAGGTGTGCTCTGTGATAGGACGAAGGGACAGGTCTACAAGACAGTGGTGAGGACAGCCATGATGGACGGCTCAGAGACAGTGGTGAGGACAGCCATGATGGACGGCTCAGAGACAGTGGTGAGGACAGCCATGATGGACGGCTTAGAGACAGTGGTGAGGACAGACATGATGGACGGCTTAGAGACAGTGGTGAGGACAGCCATGATGGACAGCTTAGAGACAGTGGTGAGGACAGACATGATGGACGGCTTAGAGACAGTGGCTCTGAGGAAAAGACAGGAGGCGGAGCTAGAAGTGGAGGAGATGAAGATGCTGAGGTTCTCCTTGGGAGTGTCCAGGTTGGACATGATTAGACATGAGACAATAAGAGGGACAGTGAAGGTTAGACATTTTGGAGACAAGGTCAGAGAGACCAGACTTTGATGGTTTGGACATGTCCAGAGGAGAGACAGGGACTATATCGGTAGAAGGATGCTGAGGATGGAACTGCCAGGGAACAGGACTAGAGGACGACCCAGGAGAAGAGACATGGACGTAGTGAGGGAGGACATGAGAGTGGCTGGTGTTGGGGAGGACGATGCAAAGGACAGGCTGAAGGTTGATTTGGTGTGGCGACCCCTCAGGGGACAAGCAGAAAGTCCAGTAGTAGTAGACCGTGATGCTTACAGGTACACTTGATTGAGGAAACAGGCTTGGATGAGTCCAAGCCGTCCTCAGACATGCTGTCATGTTGGGAGACATGATTAAAGTCGCCGCGGAGGTGAAACTTGCCATCAATGCAAACTAGAATAGACAGAGAAGAAAGGGACAAACAGAGACAACAAACCTGCATGGAAGTATTTTTCTGACTGTTTATTGGATCTTAAATTTACCTTTACGTAAATCTGGTATGTCCTGCAGTCAGATTTTAACAATCTGGTGTGTCTCACACACCAGATTGGCCCCGCTTTCACGGTCATCGAACGTGGCGGCGCTTCGTCCTCAGCGGCGAGATCAGCAAAGACCCTGAATGATTTCACAGGGACTAAACGTAAAACTGTAAACTTCTGTTTTGTTGTTTTTGTGCCGTAGCGGACGCAGAACCTACGACCATCTCCGGATGATTTACACGACTCTGAAGCGAAGGCAGAACCTACGACCATCTCCGGAGGATTTATACGACTCTGAAGCGAACGCAGAACCTACGACCATCTCCGGATGATTTACACGACTCTGAAGCGAAGGCAGAACCTACGACCATCTCCGGATGATTTATGCGACTGTGAAGCGAACGCAGAACCTACGACCATCTCCGGATGATTTACACGACTCTGAAGCGAAGGCAGAACCTACGACCATCTCCGGAGGATTTATGCTCATCCTCCCAATCCACCAAAATAAAGAAATACAAAGTAAAAAAAGAAATCAGAAACATCCAACATCGGAGTCAACGTCCTGAAACGAGCGAGGTGGGGTTATTATGGGCTATTATTCCCTTCATGATGAAATCAAAGGTTCAGTTTGGACTGAAGACGATCGTTACACAACGATGTTCTCCTCCCACACATTCTCATTAGATCTTTTATTTCTATTTCTACGTGCTCCAGCTCTTCGCTGCAAACATGTGACCTCATGCATCATCAGACGCACACGCTGTCACCTTCACCCTCCCTTCTCCTTTTCCACTCGTCTTCTCTCCCTTCTTTGCTTCCACCAATCCACCATTTATGGATCAGTGTATTGATTTTGCTTAATATAAGAAACAACCATGTATTATATGGTAAATGTTCTGTACTTATATAACATGAGGCCTCACATTCACCCAATCACACACCCATTCACCCTCCAGTGGGCGACTGCTGCCACGCAAGGTGCTGCCAGACCCACTGGGGTTTGGGGTTCAGAGTCTTGCCCAACGACACTTCGACATGCAGACAGCTGGGATTCGAACCACCGACCTTCTGATCACTGGACGACCCACTCTACCAACTGAGCCACAGCCCCCCCTAGTATGTATTCGTACATGTTCATCATGCCCCCCCCCCCCCGCGCGTAGCCGAGGAACGTCCGATCGCTCCGCTTGAATCCATGCACACAATCCGGCTCCAATCAGCGTGGGTTATTCTGATGATGTCATCGCTGTGCTGCCATCATAGATCAATAACCACGGACTCAGTTTCTCACCCTGCCACACACACACCATCATCGGCGGTCTCTCGTAGTCGAGCATGACTGTCCTCCTTCTTGGTCCTTGTGGGTCTTCAGGTGGGCTACAGGCCTATCCTGGACCCGGTGGTTCTGGTGCAGTGTGGACAGGGGGACGTAGTGGTGGTGGGTTTGGGTTGGGCCTGTTTGGTGGTTGCTCTCTCCTTCCTGAGTCTGCGCTTCTCTTGTGCAGCATGGCGGAGGTCATCGTTGTCCTGTCCCGCCCCCTCACGAACAAGGTCTCTCCAGGTCGCCCTGACTGTTGCCGTGTCTTTCCAGGATTTAAGGTCGATGTGGCCCTTCTTCATGTTTGTCTTGATGTTATCCTTAAACCTCTTCTTTTGGCCTCCCGGGGCCCGTTTCCCTTCAACGAGCTGGGAATAGAGGACTTGTTTTGGGAGGCGAGAGTCAGGCGTGCGGATAACATGGCCAGTCCATCTGAGCTGGTGTTGGGCAACGATGGCAGCGATGGTGGGAATATCAGCCTCCTCCAGGACGCTGGTGTTGGGGCACCGATCCTCCCAGCTAAGCCTGAGGATTTTTCGGAGGCATCTCTGATGGTATGTCTCAAGTGCCTTTAAGTGCCTGCTGTACGTAGTCCAGGCTTCTGATCCATACAGGAGGGTGGGAAGTACCACGACTTTATCGACCAAGATTTTGGTCTTTGCTTGGAGGTCGCGGTTCTCAAAGACTCTCTTTCTTAGCTTTGAGAAAGCTCCACTGGCACAACTGAGGCGACACACACACACACACACACACCTTGTACTCCTCACCCTGCCACACACACACATATCCCATGTGTAATGGCTGCCCACATCCATCTTCTCGCTTCATGCTACCCGGATGTCGGATGTCACCTTTCCACTGCTACTTCACTGTCTCACTAATGAATGGAAGGACAGACGGACGGACGCTGCTCTGATTCCTACAACTGGACGATGATGAATCGGTCTGTCGCTGAACTCCAGGCTATTTGGGCTGCTTGACTTCTTCATAATAGAGCTATTGATCAAAATGACCATGGAACATGGAGACGTCTATTTAGGAAGGCGCGGGGGTGGGGGCGGGGGGGCAGAAGTACTCCGATGCTATTTACTCAAAAGCGCCGTCATAATCTTTTCATTGGCGATTCAAAGCGACAACTTCCTGCTGCATTGAAAGCACATCATTTTGGTCTTTTAGTTTAAAACAGCCGGAAGTTATTTCAGAATACGAAGACTGTTGTAAATGTGAAGAAACTCTTCTGGGCTTGGTAAAAACGGAGGTGCCAGAACCTCCTGCACATTATTGATGGTCCGTTAGCAAGACAACTGTAAAGGTTCTGGACGGATCTGGATGAAAGGTTGGGAATGTACCAGGAACAGTTGATTACTTGTTGGTGAAGATCCAGAAGAAATCCTGGATTCTGGATTAGTTTGACATTTCCATTAACATCGCAGTCGACACAGCTTGAAACTGTTCCTCAATATCTCGGTTGATGATCGACCGATGTTTATGGAATTTGACACAGTCATGTAGGGGGGGCGGGGGGGGGGGTCCCCAACCTTTTTCCTGCCACGAACCGGTTCCATCCCTGGCAATTGAGTAATTGAGGGGTAATTAAATCTGCGCTCTCTGAATGCTTTTCTATCTACTCTTGCATTGCTTCTGGATTGGAATCCAAATACCTCCAGCATGGTGCGGCATCGATACTGGTCTTGTCTCACTTGTGCATGTAAATAATGGAAGTGTTGCAGGAAAACGTTCAAGACCGACAGTAAGCCACGGCTGCGTACCGGAGGCCTGAACCAACTGCTAATCTTCTTACTCTTGCAAAGCACTGCAAACTCTGGAACGCATATAAAGGCAACACCGACAAATTCAGCTCCAAGTCTTGTTAAACAAAGTCTTTCCTTGCCCATAATTCCAGCTGGCGAAGGAAATGAATGTGGCTTCCACTAAAACACGGTTCGGTTGTAATGTTTCCCATCATGCTCTGCAGTGAAGCAAAACTATAAAGAAGAAAGACTCAGACAGACAACTCAACTAAAACTTGGACACCCTGCTGTCGTTGTGTTAACGGTGCATGGACCTGCTCTGGTGTCGTTGTGTTAACGGTGCATGGACCTGCTCTGGTGCCGTTGTGCTAACGGTGCATGGACCTGCTCTGCTGTCGTTGTGCTAACGGTGCATGGACCTGCTCTGGTGCCGTTGTGCTAACGGTGCATGGACCTGCTCTGGTGTCGTTGTGCTAACGGTGCATGGACCTGCTCTGGTGTCGTTGTGCTAACGGTGCATGGACCTGCTCTGGTGTCGTTGTGTTAACGGTGCATGGACCTGCTCTGCTGCCGTTGTGCTAACGGTGCATGGACCTGCTCTGGTGTCGTTGTGCTAACGGTGCATGGACCTGCTCTGCTGTCGTTGTGCTAACGGTGCATGGACCTGCTCTGCTGTCGTTGTGCTAACGGTGCATGGACCTGCTCTGCTGTCGTTGTGCTAACGGTGCATGGACCTGCTCTGCTGTCGTTGTGCTAACGGTGCATGGACCTGCTCTGCTGCCGTTGTGCTAACGGTGCATGGACCTGCTCTGGTGTCGTTGTGCTAACGGTGCATGGACCTGCTCTGCTGTCGTTGTGCTAACGGTGCATGGACCTGCTCTGGTGCCGTTGTGCTAACGGTGCATGGACCTGCTCTGGTGTCGTTGTGCTAACGGTGCATGGACCTGCTCTGGTGTCGTTGTGTTAACGGTGCATGGACCTGCTCTGCTGTCGTTGTGCTAACGGTGCATGGACCTGCTCTGCTGCCGTTGTGCTAACGGTGCATGGACCTGCTCTGGTGTCGTTGTGTTAACGGTGCATGGACCTGCTCTGCTGTCGTTGTGCTAACGGTGCATGGACCTGCTCTGGTGTCGTTGTGCTAACGGTGCATGGACCTGCTCTGGTGTCGTTGCGCTAACGACACCTGCTCCATTCCTGTTTGAAATGTATTCTGTCAGTCCTGCAGTGCAAAACTTGCATTAGAATGGAAATCTTGTGATGTGGTTTCTTTATATATATATATAAACATATAACAATGTAATTATTTCATATTTATCAATAAAACGGCATCTTATTTACAAAGTAAATAAAAAGGTCAAGCTCACAACAGCCTTCAGCGCTTTGTCCCCAAACATCACTCAAGCTTTTCGTCTCGTCACGCTGATGCAATCGTTCACAACAACGGAAAGGAAGCTTCTGAGCAGTGAAGGTTTGTTCACTGGAACCCACATGAGCCAATAAGAGCTCTCGCGTGACGCGGCCCAGCAGTTCAGATCATGCTCTCCCTTTTATAAATCTCCTGTCTTTCCTGACTCCTCCGTTTAGATCCTCCTCATCCTCACTGCTCCTTCCCATCAATGGTGCCTTTGCTTTTTTACTATTTGGATTGTGCATCAGAGTTGATTCCAGCAAAGACTACAAATGCTAGCGTTTTGTGTGCTGCGCTGTGCATTTGGGTCCAAATACAAACCGAGCTTAAGGATGCACTCATTAATACATTGAAGTCAATTGGGGCTTTGTGTTAATTTAATTTGTCAAATTTACAGTCATAATGCCCCTCCCTGCGCTGCCATCTTATCGTGGTGGAGGGGTTTGCTTGTCCCAATGATCCTAGGAGCTCAGTTGTCGGGGGCTATATGCCCCTGGTAGGGTCACGACCAGGGGCATGACAAACAGGTCCTAAGGGCCGGACCAGACAAAGGGTGGCTCAAAAACCCTCATGATGAATAAAATAATTAGTCCTGGGCTTCCCTCGCCCGGACGCGGATCACCGGGGCCCCCTTCTGAAGCCAGGTCTGGGGGTGGGGCATGATGGCGATGGGGCCCCATGGCCCGGTCGGGCACAGCCCGAAGAAGCAACGTGGGACCTTCTTCCCGTGGGCTCACCACCCATAATAATAATAATAATATTTATAATAGGCTTTATTTATATAGCACTTTTTTAGAAATGAAATTCCCAAAGTGCTTTTACAGATAATAACAAATCAACATGAATCATGCAAACAAAGAATACATATTAAACAAACATTCAAAAATGTAAAACGGGTGTTTAAAAGCAACAGTGGCGTCAGGGCACAAGTGATGGGACGAGGTACCCAGCAAAAATAATAAAATAAAAATAGTAAAACAATGTTAACAAATAAATAAATATAAAAATAAATTTATTTAAAAATGTAAATTAAAATAAATGAAAAGTAATTTAAACAGAGGACTCCATCAATTAAAAGCCAGTCTATATAAATAAGTTTTTAGAAGTGTTTTAAAAGAAGTAACTGAATCTGCAAGCCGTATATTTTCAGGCAGGTCGTTCCAAAGCCGAGGGGGAGGGGCCCTGATGGCGAATGCTCGGTCACCTTTAGATTTTAACCTCGATTTCGGAACGACCAGAAATCCTCGACCCCAGGATCTCAGGCTGCGGGGGGGCTCATATTACGACAGTAAATCATGAATATAAGGTGGGCCCAGACCCATAAGAGCTTTAAAAGTGATCAGTAAAATCTTAAAATCAATTCTAATTTGGACTGGCAGCCAGTGCAGCAAAGCAAGGACTGGGGTGACGTGATGGCGTCTGTTAAAGCCAGTAAGAAGCCGAGCTGCTGCGTTCTGCACTAGTTGGAGGCGGGACAGTGATTTGTTGTTTGTGCCAGACAGGAGAGAATTGCAGCTCTCACTGGATCGGTTCGCAGCGGCCGGGATGAGAATCAGCACCTCCAAATCCGCTTCCCTGCTTAGGCTGCTGCCCCCGCGACCCGGCCCCGGATAAGCGGTTAGAAGATGGATGGATGGATGGATGGATGGATGGACAGTCATATTGAGCTTGTTATCTTATTGTTTCGTTGTTGTTGATTTGCTCTAAATGTTTACAGCTTTCCATTTCCATCTTTCCTGAAATGTAAACTCTAAGGCCACTTCCTACAAGGACTGTAATAAAGAAGTAAAGGCATTGCTGATGTTTTGAAGCAAGCTTGAAGCTTTTCCTAACATGTTGCCATAACAACCTTAAAACGTGCCTCTTGGGGTCTAACTGTCGACTGACACATGAAGCTAAATAGAAACATTTTGGGAATCTCCACTTTAATCGGAATGAATGGAAGAGCCACTTGGAACACTGCATCTCTAAGGGAACGTAAACACCAGCGTCGCGTATTTACGCACGGCACAAAAACACACTCGGTTTCACACTGTCGCTGTTTGGTCCCCTTTAAACGGACCAGAGTTCGTTTCCTCGGATAATCCGCTCCGTTTGGGCAGGTGTGAAAGCTCATCCGAACTCTGGTGCGGATCAAACAAGCGAACTCTGGTCCGCCTGAAAACGCGTCTCAGTTCGCTTGCAAGAGAACCCTGGTTCATTTTGTTAGTTTCGTAAGCGGTGTGGAAGCTCACCAGAGCAAACGCAGGATGCAGTAATGCTGTACTCAGTGCAGTACTCAGTGCAGTACTCAGTGTAGTACTCGGGTAGAGGAAGTACAGCGCGCACTCCAAGTGCAATTGCTCAGTTTCCAAAAAGACTACAAGTGGTGAAATATGTACCGCTGTGTGTAGATTTCATTGACTGTTATAATACTTTAATCTTTTGTTCAGAACCAGCTACTTATCACGGGTAACTGACACGACTTCCTTCTGATGCCCCCCCCCCGCAGCACCACGGCGCTGGACACAGAGTGGCTTATTCCACAGCGAGAAACTGGACGGCCATTGGATAGATCATCAAAATAGGCTTCAATGGATTCAGATTTTTCTTGTTGGATTGTTTAAATTGTTCCTTCCACAAAATTAGGATGGCCAAAATAAAAGAAGCATAGATATAAAAGAGTTTTGAAAGGATGAGTCACTTTTACTTTTGGATATTAATTCCTCTGAGAGCCGTTTAGTGCAAAACATCAGTAAAAGCAGAGAGAAAGGAAAGAACAACGGAAACAGAGAGGAGCTGCCTGCCACTCATCCAAGGGCCACTGAGCAGAGGCCCCCCGAGCCAGGGTGTGTGTGTGCGTGTGCGTGTGTGTTTAAAATGTGTGACCCTTGAGGCTCATCTCTGGGCATCACTGCACTGACTGAGGATGTGTCACATCAACCAGTGAGCTAGTCGGAGGAAGTGGGCCATTCCAGCTGTGTGTGTGTGTTTTTTTTGGGGGGGGGGGGGGGTCATATACAGTGACGTGCAGTCAGGGGAGGCAAGTGAGGCACAGCCTCACCTGTCATCATATAAAATCATATAAAAATCATGTATTTGTATTATTAAAAATAATATAAAAATCATATAATATATAATATAACATCAGTGATATTATATTATATATTTTATGATTGTTTCATTTTTAATAATACAATTAGTGCGTCACGTATTCTTGTGCTCAGCGGCATTAAAATACTGCAGAATGAGGCCATGTGTAATACCGCCTCCAGCCGATAGGAGGCCAGTGAGTGATTCAGCGCACTCATCAGCTGATCCGCTCGTTCAGACGGGCTTGTAAACACGGAAGCGCTGGCTGTCTGCATGTCTGGACGTCAAGCAAGAACCCGTGTTTTCTGCTTTTCCTGCCTTCTTTTCTCAACTTCTGACGATGTCTGGACTCGGATGGGATATTGCGACATGAAGAATTTACCGAAAAGCCTCCAAACACGAGCAGCGACCGCGCGTATTCAAAGTCAAAGTGCGCTAAAAACTTTTGGGACGTCCCGGATAGACCTGGCTTTGGACGGACAGCGGAGACTTAACATTAGCGTACACAAAGCTAAGGAAAAGGAGAACCGAGAGATGTTATTCTATTTATATATTATATTGCACTGTTGCTGCTTCGAGCCCGTGAGACCGGCGTCTGGCCGTTTCTGGGACCGATTCGAGCAGAACCGCGGCGGACTGGGCCTGACAGAGAGTCCATTAGATGTGAACGAGTGTTCTGTAACATAAGCTGTCAAATGAAGCCCAGCTTTGATCATTTTGGTGAGCTAGCTTTCCTTTTGTTTGGTTGTTTCTTATGTTTAACAGATAAACATCAGTTAAACTTTAACTGATCAACACACGCACCCACACACATCCAACGCTGCACGCACACTGATACGCAGAGTTGAAGAATTTCATGTCATATAATTTCTAGTGGTGGGACTTGATTACATTTTTTTAACTTATTAACTATATGCTTTGTAATTAATTAATCGAAATTAATCGCATGACCATAATTTCCTCAAAAGCAACATTTTTTTATGCAAATAAATTGTATTGGACGACTTATCAAATAATACACACAGACATGACTTTTAGCTGAAGCTCATTTAATGGCTGGTAATTTCATTTCATTTCAAAATTGTAAACAAAGGTAAGTACAGTTGCTGAATTTTGCTTGAAATAGTCTTTCTGCACGGCATTTCAAAGGTTTCATCACACGCAGCTATCCGTAGCACATCTTGTAGGCCTTTGTCTTCTACCACTGATAGCGGTCTACAGTCTTTGGCGACCCACTTTGCGAGTGAATTCGTCAGTGTTTCCGACGTTTACTTGCTCATTTTCCGTCTAAATCCATTTGTCATTTGGTCAAGTTGCTGCTGACCAGAACCGCTAGCGCGAGCCGTTTCTGTGCTAGCAGTACTTCTGTGGTAGGCAAACTCTTTTTTGCATAGTTTGCAATACACGGTGGCTTTGTCTATTCTCCCATCTGGTCGTTTTTTGAAAATGAATTTACCGTCCAGCAGAGTTGTTATGTCTTTCACCTCTACGGATGCAGGAAGGAGGAGGCAGATTCAGGAACAAACTTATCTTTTAATGAGGCGCAGTCAGTCACGGAACTACATGCTACATCGGCGCACACAACAAGCTAACGTGCCTACGTCATCACGTGACTACGGAATCCAGGCACGGACCAAATACATTACAAAAGTACTCTCTCCCGTCTCCATTCGTCCCCAAGCCGGCCTGGGACTGTGTGCGTCAGTATAAGTGGCGTACCAGAACATGGTGAACTGACAAACGTTCCGGGTGTTTTGACATGCAAACTGCGTTAAAATGCGTTAATATTTTGAATTAATTAACGTCCTTCTTATTAATTAATTGTAATTAACGCGTTAATGTCCCACCCCTAATAATTTCATTAAATCTCTTGTAAATACGCAGATTATGTGTGGTCTCCCCTTTTTGTCATAAACTGATGAGCCAGGTTTGTGACAATATGTAAAAAATGCTGGTACGAATATTTAAACAAAACACGTTAAATGTTGCCAATCAAATGATGAACAAGCTGCAGGTTCATTGATTAGTAAATCTGACTGTGCCTCACCAGACATGAACCTCACCGCACGTCACTGGTCATATATCTGGTCATAAGTTGTAACACATAGTGTGTAGTGTTGTTTAAGTTGTGTAGTGTACGCGTCTGGAAACCAACGGCAAATTCTCACATTTACCGCAGAACGTAAAGGTTGTATTGGTACAAATACTAGTTATATACTAATACTTTACTGCAACAGGGAATGATCGGCAACGTAAGATGTTTTACATGAAACTTTAAGATGTGCACATTTAGCAGCTCGGGGGTGTTCACGGTGCAGAGCGGCTTCCAGTGCGTTTTGCTGCTCGGATGAACGGAAGTACCCAACGACTTCGCTCGCTGGCAGGGAGGTGAGAGTCGTGGGCAGCGGTATCCAGAGTCCACATTGATGAGGATTGAAAATGGGCCAATCAAAACTGAAACTAGGATAATTATAATAAGGCAGAGTCTTCAGTATGATTGAGCATTGATTAAAGTCAATCTGGGCGTGATCTATTTAAATACATCAGCGTTTAAATCATCTTTATGTTTCAGATCTGAATCGGATGACGATTCCAGCAATTCATCCGGAGCTGATCTGCGTCCTTCACACCAAACAAATCATGACTAAGAGGCGTAAAGCTCATAATTGCTGCAAGCAGAATACATTTTCAATTATTTATTTAGTTCTGTAGCTGATCCAATCTAATCCCGGCTAATCTTTTGCCAAAGCCGTGTCAGCCGCACGTCGAATGTGTTAAGATCTTTGTGTGCTCAAGGAATATAGAAAACAAACACCGACTCAACCGGCGTGAGCAACGACGCGTCTGCGCAGCTAGCTGGAAACGTGCATGTCCTTTAGGGCAGGGGTCAGCGCCCACACATTGAGTAAATATATGTATACAACGAGTATATTTCTGCCTCGCAAATGCCTCAAAAGCAGTCCCATAAATAATAAATGGCCGTCCATGCAGAGACAGAAACGTAGAGCAGCCTGGTTAATATGCCTGTACTCCGACCGGAGTACAGCTAGCGTCACTGCAGTACGACGGACCGGAGTACAGCCAGCGTTACTGCAGTACGACGGACCGGAGTACAGCCAGCGTTACTGCAGTACGACGGACCAGAGTACATCCAGCGTCACTGCAGTACGACGGACCGGAGTACAGCTAGCGTCACTGCAGTACGACGGACCGGAGTACATCCAGCGTTACTGCAGTACGACGGACCGGAGTACAGCCAGCGTTACTGCAGTACGACGGACCGGAGTACAGCCAGCGTTACTGCAGTACGACGGACCGGAGTACATCCAGCGTCACTGCAGTACGACGGACCGGAGTACAGCTAGCGTCACTGCAGTACGACGGACCGGAGTACATCCAGCGTTACTGCAGTACGACGGACCGGAGTACATCCAGCGTTACTGCAGTACGACGGACCGGAGTACAGCCAGCATTACTGCAGTACGACGGACCGGAGTACAGCCAGCGTCACTGCAGTACGACGGACCGGAGTACAGCCAGCGTTACTGCAGTACGACGGACCAGAGTACAGCTAGCGTTACTGCAGTACAACGGACCGGAGTACATCCAGCGTTACTGCAGTACGACGGACCGGAGTACAGCTAGCGTCACTGCAGTACGACGGACCGGAGTACAGCCAGCGTCACTGCAGTACGACGGACCGGAGTACATCCAGCGTCACTGCAGTACGACGGACCGGAGTACAGCTAGCGTCACTGCAGAACGACGGACCGGAGTACAGCCAGCGCACGATGGAGTACGATGGACCGGAGTACGATGGACCGGAGTACAGCTAGCGTTACTGCAGTACGACGGACCGGAGTACAGCTAGCGTACGATGGAGTACGATGGACCGGAGTACAGCTAGCGTTACTGCAGTACGACGGACCGGAGTACAGCTAGCGTACGATGGAGTACGATGGACCGGAGTACAGCTAGCGTTACTGCAGTACGATGGACCGGAGTACAGCCAGCGTTACTGCAGTACGATGGACCGGAGTACAGCTAGCGTTACTGCAGTACGACGGACCGGAGTACAGCTAGCGTTACTGCAGTACGACGGACCGGAGTACATCCAGCGTTACTGCAGTACGACGGACCAGAGTACAGCTAGCGTTACTGCAGTACGACGGACCGGAGTACAGCTTGTGTATGATGGAGTACGATGGACCGGAGTACAGCCAGCGTTACTGCAGTACGATGGACCGGAGTACAGCCAGCGTTACTGCAGTACGATGGACCGGAGTACAGCTAGCGTTACTGCAGTACGACGGACCGGAGTACAGCTAGCGTACGATGGAGTACGATGGACCGGAGTACAGCTAGCGTTACTGCAGTATGACGGACCGGAGTACAGCTAGCGTACGATGGAGTACGATGGACCGGAGTACAGCTAGCGTTACTGCAGTACGACGGACCGGAGTACAGCTAGCGTACGATGGAGTACGATGGACCGGAGTACGATGGACCGGAGTACAGCTAGCGTTACTGCAGTACGACGGACCGGAGTACAGCTAGCGTACGATGGAGTACGATGGACCGGAGTACAGCTAGCGTTACTGCAGTACGACGGACCGGAGTACAGCTAGCGTACGATGGAGTACGATGGACCGGAGTACAGCTAGCGTTACTGCAGTACGATGGACCGGAGTACAGCCAGCGTTACTGCAGTACGATGGACCGGAGTACAGCTAGCGTTACTGCAGTACGACGGACCGGAGTACAGCTAGCGTTACTGCAGTACGACGGACCGGAGTACATCCAGCGTTACTGCAGTACGACGGACCAGAGTACAGCTAGCGTTACTGCAGTACGACGGACCGGAGTACAGCTTGCGTATGATGGAGTACGATGGACCGGAGTACAGCTAGCGTTACTGCAGTACGACGGACCGGAGTACATCCAGCGTTACTGCAGTACGACGGACCAGAGTACAGCTAGCGTTACTGCAGTACGACGGACCGGAGTACAGCTTGCGTATGATGGAGTACGATGGACCGGAGTACAGCTAGCGTTACTGCAGTACGACGGACCGGAGTACAGCTAGCGTTACTGCAGTACGATGGACCGGAGTACAGCTAGCGTTACTGCAGTACGATGGACCGGAGTACAGCTCGCGTATGATGGAGTACGATGGACCGGAGTACAGCCAGCGTTACTGCAGTACGATGGACCGGAGTACAGCTCGCGTATGATGGAGTACGATGGACCGGAGTACAGCCAGCGTTACTGCAGTATGATGGACCGGAGTACAGCTAGCGTACGATGGAGTACGATGGACCGGAGTACAGCTAGCGTTACTGCAGTACGATGGACCGGAGTACAGCCAGCGTTACTGCAGTACGATGGACCGGAGTACAGCTCGCGTATGATGGAGTACGATGGACCGGAGTACAGCCAGCGTTACTGCAGTATGATGGACCGGAGTACAGCTAGCGTACGATGGAGTACGATGGACCGGAGTACAGCTAGCGTTACTGCAGTACGATGGACCGGAGTACAGCCAGCGTTACTGCAGTACGATGGACCGGAGTACAGCTCGCGTATGATGGAGTACGATGGACCGAAGTACAGCCAGCGTTACTGCAGTACGATGGACCGGAGTACGTGAAAGAGCAATGGCTTTATAAGTAGAAGAATAAAGGGAAGTGTCGCTCAGAACCAGGATTGGCTTTTTATTCGCCTTTAATTTGTGTGGAAAATTGGGTAACCCGAAGCATCTTATGTAACGAGAGCAGTTTGTTTAAATGTTAGTGGATCTGTAAGTAGCACCCAGTGCTCATTTCCCATCGATGGACTGGGTGAGGAATCACAGTGGCAAAGCAAGAGGAACATGAATGGAGGTGTTCAGACCAACGCCATCCAATAGTAGGGGTGGCTTCCTGTAATTTAACACGACGTCTGTAACATGCAGACGCTGACTGTGTGAGGGGCCCTGTCAGCATGGTGAGACACACCAAGCCCGATTATCCGACAGTCGGTCGGATGCATTAGGAATTTAACAGTTGGCTTTTGATGTGTCTGGAGAAATGATCCCGTTTAAGGATGTGATGGAGTTTGACAAGACCAAACTGGATCAGAGCATCTCCAAAACCAACGGGACTTGGGTTGGGGACGGTTTGAAGAACACAACGAGTTGAACCTGATGACTCGGCCTTCAGATTCCCAACATCTCCACGCTGCCCACCATCTGGGATGCATTAGACGGAACGACGTCTTCAGTCCATGGAGACACAGCTTGGGAGTTCTGATTGACGGTGCAGCAACACACCAGACGGCTGGTGCTTCACATCCTTTGATGTTAACTTCCTTCACTTTGGGACAAAGATTTAACACATATGTTGAAATACCAATTAAGATAGGAGGGAAATAAAAAAGTGCATAAACATGAGACACTATTTTCCAACTGCTAAATAAACTCATGACATTCAGTTAACCCTTTACCTCCGGGCCGTCGTTACGGCCGAACCACCAGCACCACCTGCTGGTCAACGTGGTCTCTTCGACCGGAGCACCGGCGCCGGTTCCCGGTAACGGTCTTCCAGTATTACCGTAACACCAGGCATAGACAACAACAGCGCCGGCGCTACGGTCGTGGAAAGAGGGCTAATGGAAACACGCAGCGTTTCTAAATCAGATCAATCAGGTAACACGTGCGTTATCGTGCCGTCAGCCGCCCGCACACGCTCCGAGGCAGCGGCGTGGAGAAACAAAGCTGAGCTGACTGTGTTCAACACCAATACCCCCCCTACATCCCCCCAGGCGTGGAGCAAACTGTCAGAGCTACCAGTGAAGAGAGATATCTGCAAGCCTTCAAAGACTGGAATAAGTAGCCTTTCAAACACAGAGACGCCGCCGCGAGGCGGCGGCGGGAAAAAGCGACGCAAAACCCGGTGACGAGCGTCGTTTGGCAAGATGACAGCTACTTAGTGAAAGGGAATTGGCACCACTGCTTTACCGGGCTCCCCAGCGAATGCTATTGCCTCTGCCTCATCTCAGTCATCGTTTCCAGTCTTTGAGGCCGGTAATGGTGGAAGCTGAGCACCGTCCAGCCCCTGCAGAGACGGCGCCGCCGCCTCGCCACTCAACACGGCGTACTTTGAATATCTAATGTCCCTCCTCGACATAAAGGGAATGCGACTGATAGATGGTGGCAGCAATAACTAAAGCCAATTCAGAAGAGATTGCTCACTTTACATTCAGCCGTGGCGAACAGGAACGCCGTGAACTTCGGTCTCCGGATGGTGACAGCTTTTTGGATTTTAATTTAGCAGGAATCGCTTTCGAGTGCCGGTTTATCCAACCTGCTCGCGTGTACCGAGAAAATCCATAAACATACAAACACGAAAGATGTTAGATCTATTGTTGATGAGTGTCTAGAAATCTCCAAAGTGACAATCTCACAGATTCAAGATACTTTATTATCATTATGCAAACATAAGAAGGCCCACATCATAACATAACTATTTCTTTTTTTTTTGGGGGGGGGGTAAGGGGGGGTATAACAAACATTACATGCTAGGAGCTTTGTGATCTCGTCTTAAACCAGGCATGGGCAAACCCAGGCCCGGGGGCCATATGCGGCCCGTTGGTCTTTTTAATACGGCCCGCCAAACTTGTCCAAATGATATCATTAAATAAAATTGTATTATAATTAAACCTCATTCATTTGACCTTTTCCCTGTAATGCTGCCTGTAAAAGGCCAAATCCTTTCATGCAATAGCTTTCATGTGTCATTTATATTAGCTCACACAAACACTCCATCCATCTGTTCTTGGCCCCGCCCATCTGCCAAATTTTAGAACCCATTGTGGCCCGCGAGTCAAAAGGTTTGCCCCCCCCTGTCTTAAACTAATGCTCAGAAAAGCGAGGCTCGGTTGAGGTCGGCCTTCCGCCTGCGCGTCAACGCATCACAGAACGGCGTCTGCAGGAAGCCGTGAGAGAAAAGGCTCATTCGTAGCGACGTCGTGTTCCTGATGGTTGAACGGCTCGCCGCATTCGGGCTCCTTCAGGTAAGGAGGCCGACAGAGGCCAAGCCGAAGCATCGTGACGACGTCGTGTAACTCACTTCTGTCACGTGCACCACCACGGCTGCATGGACGCAGAGCCATTAACCCCGCGGTGCCCAACCTTTGTCCTGCCACGGACGGGGGGGGGGTATAACACACACAATATCACAATATCTATCTATAAATTGTGGTCGCTGATCTGGTCCCACGTTTTTTGTGTCATAATTTCCACATTCTTGTTTCTCTGCCGAAACCGTTTCGATCCCTTCGTTGCTCGTGAAGCTGATCAGCTGTAGATAAACCGTGTTTTGAGTCTGACTCCCGGTTTGTCTGCTCAAATAAGTTTTCTTTTCTTCCTCCTCACTTGGACTTTTCTCCTTAGCAAATAAGCTCTCCCAAGACTTTTGTTATTTTTAATTAATTTTCGCTAGTTTACGGCTGTTTATTTTCAGGAAATCTCTCCAGCTCTGTCGGGTCCCTCGTCTTTGGAAAGACTCCATCATCGTGCCAGTGCCCAAGATTAAAAACCCCAAATCCCAAAATGACCTTTGTCCTGTTGCACTCACCTCCCTTATCATGAAGGTCATGGAGCAGCTTCAATTCAGAGCAGTTTAGACCCTCTGCAATTTGCCTACAGGGCAGGGAGGGGGGTTGAGGAGGCTGTTCATACCCTACTCAACCTGGCACTGGGTCACCTGGGGGGGGTACAGGCTTTTGCTCGTCTGCTTTTAACTGCATTCAGCTTCAAGGAGCTCTCTGTCCTGTACAGAGCCAGAGTAACAAAGAAGGCACAAGCTGTCCTGGCTGAGCCGACTCCCCCGACTCCCCCGCTGGCCTCTGAATGCAGGCTGCTGCTTCCGGTCGTCGGTACCAAAGTGCAGCACAAACAGACTCAAAGTCATTTCTTCCTGCATCCATTGGTTTGATCAACAGCCTTTTACGACCAGCTTTTATTCCACTTGTGCACTTTTTATGTTTTCTTTGTGCGTTGACTGAGTTGCAGTGTGTCTCTGCTGGCTGTGAAACGAATTGCCCCTCACGGGGATAGTAAAGTTTTTCTGATCTTCTGATCTGATCTGATCTGTTTTTTAGCAACGTATCATTTAGAGGCGAATGCTACGTTGGAGAAAATCTGTTGGTTTTTCAAAATAAAACACCTTTTATACGCTAATAATCGATACAACGGAAATTGTATACATGAGTTGTTCTTTCTGTGCGGCTCGGTAACAAATGCCACACGGACCGGTACGGGGCCGCGGCCCGGTGGTTGGGGACCCCTGCATTAACCGACCGGCCCGCTGGTTCTTGTGCAGCTCTTCTCCCATCGTACGCCTAATTTGCAGAATCGAGATCCAAGCATCTAATCCGGCTGGGCAGTCACTCCCCGCATGAGCAGCCATGACTACCTGTGGATTGATGCAGCTTTCGTCGAGCCATTAATCAAAAGTGCGGTCTCCCGTTCTCTATGCACGGCGCAGACGCCCCAAACTGCTGACAGGAACAGGAATGTGTGTGTTTTCCTTGTCTACGTAACATTATTGTGACGGATGCGAGCGGCTGGTCGCTGGATGTCTGCTCGTCCTCTGAAGTCGTGTGAGTCTGCGTTGAAAGGAGGGTCATGTTTAGTCTTATCCGCGGCTCAACAGGAGGATTTGGGCAGCCTGGAAGGCAGGAAGTCAAACCCGAACCCTGAGCTTCCTTATATGTTGATGCAAATGCGACAAGCTTCCTCCGCTTGCTTATCAGAGCTGCCATCCTCCAAAGTCAATTATTCAAATGAGCTTTAAAAAAAGAGTGAAGACCCCAGCGTCCCGTGATTTATCCCGGTATCACAGCCCTGCGCGGGTCATTTATCAGCTAAATGGCTTTTTGAATCCATACTCTAAAGTTCATTACAGCGATTAAAGATTTATTCAGTCATAGTTATCGATAATTCATCTGAGGCCTATTAAAATGCCTCTTTGTCGCTGCGCCGTGAGGTCGTGTTTAAAGGGAGATGCAGGATGCAGAGGCGTCGGATGCTGCATGCTGGGGGGGGGGGGGGGGGCTCCCTGATGAAAGCAGGAGCTTTCTTTAACATTCCAACCCTGAACTTTTGCCAAGCATCAGCATTTCTGTCCTCTTGAAGAGAAGCAGCGTTTCTACCATCAGAGGGAAGCAGACAAAGACGAAAGGCCATCAGTGATCAAAGGCGTCGCCGTCGCTACAGGAACGAGACCAAGGTGCAGTTTGGAACCGGCCTCGACAACGTGAGCACGATCACGTCGCCATTAGCAACGCCAAGATGACGAAAGCAGTGATTATGTTGTTAACGTGACGCAATAACATGACATTTCCCCCGACGACGGACATGAGCGGTGTAACCACGGAGATGACACGACGGACGACTTAATCACAGCCTGTAAAGGAGCTTTTAATGGATTTCACAGGGGCGGGGCCATCAGCCATCACCTCATATCTGGCGCTCGCCACGCCACGCCAACAAGCATCATCTGTTAAAGAGCCGAGTTTTTTACCGGCTGTTCTTAAATCAGACGGTAATTAAGCTCACATTGATACGAGCCGGATTAGGACGCCGTGGAGCAACTTGGACACCCAAATAAGTGAAGGTCACTCACTGGCTCGTACCTGAGCAGCTAAATGACATCATCCTTTCATCTCAAGTCTGTTCTGCCAGGAAGAGAAGCTAAAGTACAACAAGAAGAAAACAGCACTGGATATGAGGAAAAAGTGGCTGAATACTTTCAACGGGCATTATTCCACTTGTCGAGTCTTCCCCTACTTATTCCCAGGCTTTTAAAAAAAAACAAGATAGTTGTCTCATGTTTCCAGATTGCCGATTGTAAATCTCGGCAAACGCAGAACGATATGTGCTGCGATGTGCGATAGCTGGCAAACACGACGTGGACTTGGAGCTGCTGCTTCCTGTTGCTGAACGGATCGCCTCCTCATTTCTACTGAGGTCCAGCGTGATGACTCGCTTCAAACAGCTGCTCTCTCCTGCCCAAATGAAACTTAATGGAATACACCCCCCCAGAGTACAAAGACACCTCTCCAAATAAGCCGTTCTCCCACTCGGGCTTCCAAGTCCTCTGACAACGGCATGGAGTCCTGGCCCTTTTCTTTTTTTGCCGCTACGCTTCATGGAGGTGCAGAAAGATCGGTAGTGAGGAAGGGAAAAGGTGTGTGGGTTAGGGAATGGGACGCCATCTGTCACGCCATTGGTCGGTCACGGTTATATAAATTACAAATATTTACAAACTCATTTCCATGAATCAACTAGAAAGACAATCAGAGACTGCAGACTCCGCCTCCAATAGACTATTGGATCTTGTGAGACAGTAAACAGGGCTTCCGGATCAGAGGGGCCAAACCTGCTCTAGCTTGCTGCTCCGGAACGTACTACAAGACTCCTTCTGGACTCTTTTTCCCATCATGCCATTCGTGTCCCTCCCTCTTAAAGTGACAGTTTACAGCACAGGCACGATTCCAGATGTAAAAATAATTCTAGAATCTGGATCCAGATCCGGATCAACGCCATTCTCGGGGAGGACCGAGCCACGGACAGAACCTTGCTTGTGTAAATATTTCAAGTTGATTGGGTTCCTAGTTTTTGAGTTATGCGCTCGGACAGACAAACAAACAGACAAACAGACAAACAAACGGACCCAATTGCAATACCCTCGCCTCCCCTTCGGCGAGGGTAACTATCCCTCGGAATTATTCACA
The DNA here is from genome assembly GCF_040956055.1 of Brachionichthys hirsutus. Taxonomy (NCBI): domain Eukaryota; kingdom Metazoa; phylum Chordata; class Actinopteri; order Lophiiformes; family Brachionichthyidae; genus Brachionichthys; species Brachionichthys hirsutus. The sequence goes on along the minus strand of NC_090906.1, from coordinate 14,240,309 downwards.
TTTTTACTGGTTGTTTAATAGATGAATAAAATGTATGCACTTCTCTTACTGGTAGCCATCTTTCATTTGCAAAGCCTTCTGGGATTTTTATTCTATGTGTGTGTGTGTGTGTGTGTTTGTGTCAATCTCATTTTTCAGATTGTGATGACAGAACCGCTGCGGTCTTGTCATGGAGCCAATTAGATCTCTCAGACGCTGCAATTAAACAAAGGCCAAGCGATGAGAGCAAATTTAGTATTTTATTTAGAGAATGGACAGGAAGTGATTCAGAGAATGTCATGCTTTCTGGACAACAATAACACCTAAAAAGTGAACCCCTCTGATTGTGGACAGGAGAGGCCGTTGATGCGCCTTGTTTGTGCCGTTCTGTTTTCCACTCTGCTACTATGGCTAGGCCAGCACTTCACCAACAAGTCACCAGCTATCATCTGACAAAGCTCACACACACCCCGAAGCGTCTCAGATGAAGGGCGTAGAGCCACAAAGCCACGCCTCCGATGACGGCCCACGCCCGTGGTCACCCCCCTGTTTGGCTTCGCTGTTTATTGCCCCCCCCTCCAACCAATGCATTATTATTATTAGTATCTAAAGACCTGTAGCGTAAACACAGTGCTGCTTGGCTCGACCTTTATTTGGTCATTCAGGTAATCAGGTCCTCGAGATCCAAAGCCCTGCCAACAGATAGAAGTGAGGCTGGTTGAGGGTGGCAGTGATGTGATGCTAATGAGTCGCTAGCAGATTAGCCTTGAATCTCCTGTCCAGCACCCTGCTGGGGGGGGGGGGGGGCTGAAGGAGTTTATCCTATATATAGAATGTGATGCAAGCTGTTAGCTGGAGTCGAGATTTGTTTGTAGATGTAGCACGAAGGTCAAACATCGTCCCTGAAGTGTCACCACAGCATCGTTGCTGCATCACCGTTGCTGCATCGCCGTTGCTGCATCGCCGTTGCCGCATCGCCGGTGCCGCATCGCCGTTGCCGCATCGTCGTTGCCGCATCGCCATTGCCGCATCGCCGTTGCCGCATCGCCGTTGCCGCATCGCCGTTGCCGCATCGTCGTTGCCGCATCGCCGTTGCCGCATCGCCGTTGCCGCATCGCCGTTGCCGCATCGTCGTCATGGCCTCCTACTGGGTCCATTGAACGAGGACCAAAGAGAAGTTGATTTGTATCTCTGCAGTGATTCTGATTCTCCCGTTCCAGTGAAGAAGACCAATTTCAGCACGAAGACCGGACAAATGAACGTATCTCAGGTGACGTGTGAGACGGCTTTCACCTCCTCGCCAACCCGTTACGCCAACGCCATCGTGTCAGACCGGCGTCAAGACGCTCATTCTGGAAACAAATGATTGGTCATAGCTGAAAGTCGGAGAGCTTTGTTCAAAATACTCGAATGTCCTCGGAGACAATGTGACGACGGGAGGAAGAAGAGCTCAAAGCAATGAATCCTCCGTCATCAGTCCACATGCTGCAGAAAACACACAACACGCTGAACACCAAGGGCCCCCCCTCCAGTCAGGCCGAGGCAACGTGGCTACAGGGCAAGGGGCGGCACCGAGAACAGGCCACCCCGGCTTGACGCTTGTCTCGCTGGGGGGGGCACCTCCTCCCTTTGATCAAAATCAAGGCTAATCACAGAGAAAAAGGGGAAGTCTTTTCAAACCTGACGGGGGGATCACACAACGACGTGCAACGAGAAAAACAAAGAGGCAATGGAGGAGGAGTCGGCGAGAACTGGGATAGTCCAGGAGCTGCTGACTGACACTCACCTGCAAGAGAGAGAGGAGGAGGGGCGAGAGAGGAGAGAGAGAGCAAATGAGATCATGGATCAACGCTGATGACAACGACGTAATGAAACAGCCTGAAGGATCGGTTTGATGTCATTTCACCGTTTCTTGGAGTACAAATGCCTTTGATGGGTAAAACGGAGAAAGATACAATACTTGTAAAGAAGTTTATGTTTGACTAGTTTTTAATACGAAGTTAAAATTCTCTCAGCAAAGTCTGGAGTAGCTCGATCTGAAGCTCAGTCTGCAAAAGACATCAATCATATCATGGACGTTCTCGTCTGCGTGGGTTCTCTGGGTTCTCTCCAGATGAATGAATGAAGTTATTGTCTGCGTGGGTTTTCTCTGGGTTCTCCGGGTTCTCTCCAGATGAATGAATGAAGTTATTGTCTGCGTGGGTTTTCTCTGGGTTCTCTCCAGATGAATGAATTAAGTTCTTGTCTGAGTGGGTTCTCTCCAGATGAATGAATGAAGTTATTGTCTGCGTGGGTTTTCTCTGGGTTCTCTCCAGATGAATGAATGAAGTTATTGTCTGCGTGGGTTTTCTCTGGGTTCTCCGGGTTCTCTCCAGATGAATGAATGAAGTTCTTGTCTGAGTGGGTTCTCTCCGGGTTCTCTCCAGATGAATGAATGAAGTTCTTGTCTGCGTGGGTTCTCTCTGGGTTCTCCGGGTTCTCTCCAGATGAATGAATGAAGTTCTTGTCTGAGTGGGTTCTCTCCAGATGAATGAATTAAGTTCTTGTCTGAGTGGGTTCTCTCCAGATGAATGAATGAAGTTCTCGTCTGAGTGGGTTCTCTCCGGGTTCTCTCCAGATGAATGAATGAAGTTCTCGTCTGAGTGGGTTCTCTCCGGGTTCTCTCCAGATGAATGAATGAAGTTCTCGTCTGAGTGGGTTCTCTCCGGGTTCTCTCCAGATGAATGAATGAAGTTCTCGTCTGAGTGGGTTCTCTCCGGGTTCTCTCCAGATGAATGAATGAAGTTCTCGTCTGAGTGGGTTCTCTCCAGATGAATGAATGAAGTTCTTGTCTGAGTGGGTTCTCTCCAGGTTCTCTCCAGATGAATGAATGAAGTTCTCGTCTGAGTGGGTTCTCTCCAGATGAATGAATGAAGTTCTCGTCTGAGTGGGTTCTCTCCGGGTTCTCTCCAGATGAATGAATGAAGTTCTTGTCTGAGTGGGTTTTCTCTGGGTTCTCCGGGTTCTCTCCAGATGAATGAATTAAGTTCTTGTCTGAGTGGGTTCTCTCCAGATGAATGAATGAAGTTATTGTCTGCGTGGGTTTTCTCTGGGTTCTCTCCAGATGAATGAATGAAGTTATTGTCTGCGTGGGTTTTCTCTGGGTTCTCCGGGTTCTCTCCAGATGAATGAATGAAGTTCTTGTCTGAGTGGGTTCTCTCCGGGTTCTCTCCAGATGAATGAATGAAGTTCTTGTTTGCGTGGGTTCTCTCTGGGTTCTCCGGGTTCTCTCCAGATGAATGAATGAAGTTCTTGTCTGAGTGGGTTCTCTCCAGATGAATGAATTAAGTTCTTGTCTGAGTGGGTTCTCTCCAGATGAATGAATGAAGTTCTCGTCTGAGTGGGTTCTCTCCGGGTTCTCTCCAGATGAATGAATGAAGTTCTCGTCTGAGTGGGTTCTCTCCAGATGAATGAATGAAGTTCTCGTCTGAGTGGGTTCTCTCCAGATGAAAAATGAAGTTCTTGTCTGAGTGGGTTCTCTCCAGGTTCTCTCCAGATGAATGAATGAAGTTCTCGTCTGAGTGGGTTCTCTCCAGATGAATGAATGAAGTTCTTGTCTGAGTGGGTTCTCTCCGGGTTCTCTCCAGATGAATGAATGAAGTTCTCATCTGAGTGGGTTCTCTCCGGGTTCTCTCCAGATGAATGAATGAAGTTCTTGTCTGAGTGGGTTTTCTCTGGGTTCTCCGGGTTCTCTCCAGATGAATGAATTAAGTTCTTGTCTGAGTGGGTTCTCTCCAGATGAATGAATGAAGTTCTTGTCTGAACATTTTATAGCTGCGTTAAAGCGCTACTTTGGTAAATGTGTTTTTAAATGCTTTCAGTGTATTCTATCTTTTTGAGACATTCATCCCAAACGACACCAGAATCACGGCGAGCGGTCCGGCCGAACTCACAACGTGACCTGCAATGAGAAATGGCTCGGTTCCGAGTGATGATTCGTTCTGAACCTCATTGGAGTCTCAGGTGAGCCGGATGACCTCTTCAGTTTGTGAGTCGTTCGGTCTCACTGAGGTCACACACCATGACCTCACAAACCCTTTGAAGCCACGCTAAGAACCGGGGGCTTTGCGTTGCAGTTCTCGGTCTCGCTCTGTCCTCCGTGTGGGTTTGTAGGAAACCAACAGCAGCCGTGTGGCGATGCCGCTGTCACACAAGCATGAACTTCACTTCCACCATATCCTGTTTGGCGGCTTAACTCCTTCAGTGCCATTGACGTTTAAAGACGGTTTTTAATAACCCAAACATTCACTGCCAACCCTGACATTGAAATCCGCCTCTCTTCAATGGCCAATAACTCCAGAACAGAACGGAGTTTTAGTCCAGATGAAAGAAGAGAGGGAAAGAAGAATATTAGTAAAGAATATAGTAAAGAATATTAGTAAAGAATATTAGCAAAGAATATAGTAAAGAATGTTAGTAAAGACTATGAGTAAAGAATATAGTAAAGAATATTAGTAAAGAATATAGTAAAGAATATTAGTAAAGACTATTAGTAAAGAATATAGTAAAGAATATTAGTAAAGAATATGGTAAAGAATATAGTAAAGACTATTAGTAAAGAATATAGTAAAGAATATTAGTAAAGAATATAGTAAAGAATATTAGCAAATAATATAGTAAAGAATATAGTAAAGAATATTAGTAAAGAATATAGTAAAGAATATAGTAAAGAATATTAGTAAAGAATATAGTAAAGAATATTAGTAAAGAATATAGTAAAGAATATAGTAAAGAATATTAGTAAAGACTATTAGTAAAGAATATAGTAAAGAATATAGTAAAGAATATTAGTAAAGAATATAGTAAAGAATATTAGCAAATAATATAGTAAAGAATATAGTAAAGAGTATAATAAAGAATATAGTAAAGAATATTAGCAAATAATATAGTAAAGAATATTAGTAAAGAATATTAGCAAAGAATATAGTAAAGAATATTAGTAAAGACTATGAGTAAAGAATATAGTAAAGAATATTAGTAAAGAATATAGTAAAGAATATAGTAAAGAATATTAGTAAAGAATATAGTAAAGAATATTAGTAAAGAATATAGTAAAGAATATAGTAAAGAATATTAGTAAAGACTATTAGTAAAGAATATAGTAAAGAATATAGTAAAGAATATTAGTAAAGAATATAGTAAAGAATATTAGCAAATAATATAGTAAAGAATATAGTAAAGAGTATAATAAAGAATATAGTAAAGAATATTAGCAAATAATATAGTAAAGAATATTAGTAAAGAATATTAGCAAAGAATATAGTAAAGAATATTAGTAAAGACTATGAGTAAAGAATATAGTAAAGAATATTAGTAAAGAATATTAGTAAAGAATATTAGCAAAGAATATAGTAAAGAATATTAGTAAAGACTATGAGTAAAGAATATAGTAAAGAATATTAGTAAAGAATATAGTAAAGAATATGGTAAAGAATATAGTAAAGACTATTAGTAAAGAATATAGTAAAGAATATTAGTAAAGAATATAGTAAAGAATATTAGCAAATAATATAGTAAAGAATATAGTAAAGAATATTAGTAAAGAATATAGTAAAGAATATAGTAAAGAATATTAGTAAAGAATATAGTAAAGAATATTAGTAAAGAATATAGTAAAGAATATAGTAAAGAATATTAGTAAAGACTATTAGTAAAGAATATAGTAAAGAATATAGTAAAGAATATTAGTAAAGAATATAGTAAAGAATATTAGCAAATAATATAGTAAAGAATATAGTAAAGAGTATAATAAAGAATATAGTAAAGAATATTAGCAAATAATATAGTAAAGAATATAGTAAAGAATATTAGTAAAGAATATAGTAAAGAATATAGTAAAGAATATTAGTAAAGAATATAGTAAAGAATATTAGTAAAGAATATTAGCAAAGAATATAGTAAAGAATGTTAGTAAAGACTATGAGTAAAGAATATAGTAAAGAATATTAGTAAAGAATATAGTAAAGAATATTAGTAAAGACTATTAGTAAAGAATATAGTAAAGAATATAGTAAAGAATATTAGTAAAGAATATTAGCAAAGAATATAGTAAAGAATATTAGTAAAGACTATGAGTAAAGAATATAGTAAAGACTATTAGTAAAGAATATAGTAAAGAATATAGTAAAGAATATTAGTAAAGAATATAGTAAAGAATATTAGCAAATAATATAGTAAAGAATATAGTAAAGAGTATAATAAAGAATATAGTAAAGAATATTAGCAAATAATATAGTAAAGAATATTAGTAAAGACTATTAGTAAAGAATATAGTAAAGAATATTAGTAAAGAATATAGTAAAGAATATTAGTAAAGAATATAGTAACGAATATAGTAAAGAATATAGTAAAGAATATAGTAAAGAATATTAGTAAAGAATATAGTAAAGAATATAGTAAAGAATATTAGTAAAGAATATTAGTAAAGATTATTAGTAAAGAATATAGTAAAGAATATAGTAAAGAATATAGTAAAGAATATTAGTAAAGAATATAGTAAAGAATATAGTAAAGAATATTAGTAAAGAATATAGTAAAGAATATTAGTAAAGACTATTAGTAAAGAATATAGTAAAGAATATTAGTAAAGAATATAGTAAAGAATATTAGTAAAGAATATAGTAAAGAATATAGTAAAGAGTATAATAAAGAATATAGTAAAGAATATTAGCAAATAATATAGTAAAGAATATAGTAAAGAGTATAATAAAGAATATTAGCAAATAATATAGTAAAGAATATAGTAAAGAGTATAATAAAGAATATTAGTAAATAATATTCTGTGGGGCTTGGAGAATCGGGAAAACTGGGGCACTGAGCAGAGCGGAGCTGAAAACATGAAACATGAAAAGTCAACTTTGCATGTTCGCTTGTTTGGATGGTGGGAAGAAGGTGGTGAACGCAGGAGGCCTTAACGTCACGTCTGCTCCCAACTCGGCCCTGAAGCCGCTTAATGAAACCAGGTGACTTAAAGTCTATTGTTCTTGTCAGTTTAATATATATATTATGGAATGAGCTTGTTAGCAGGAGGCTGTCCAGCACTCCCGTCGTAAATGGCTCATTTCACACGTTTGCTTTAGCTCCCAGTGACTCAGCGGCAGAATGTTTGTTCACCCAGCAACATCTGAATGGAAGCAGGCAGACTATTAGATAAGACACTTGTAACCATTAGCGGCGGTGGCTAAAGAGAGGGGGGGGGGGGGGTAATAAATACAACACTTTATTAATCCGTCCCTTGGAGGGCAATTTGGTTTACAGCAGTTTGAACCGCTGCTGGTCGCAGCGTGCGCCCGGGCAACGCGGGCGAAGCGTCTTGCCTAAGGACACAACGACAGTGTACACATGCACCCGAGCCGGGGATCGAACCTCCAACCTCTCGGCCGTAGGACTACCCTCTCAACCACTGCGCCACTGTCCTCCTGAAATCCTGGTCAGATACTCGGTGGGAAAGTCGGATCAACAGTGTACAGGCTGTGAGATACCAGGCTGCAAAAGTCAGAGATGCACTTTTGGAAGTGAGAGACCACACCACAGACCCGGTGATAGAAATTGAGGCACAGTCTTTAGCTGAAGAGGTTGCATCATACCGTTTCTCTGTCTGTACTGTGATACGGGATGACATCCTGACAGAAATTCAGCATGTCAACAAGTTATTGCAGTCTGAGACAATGCAGACGGATGTTGCAGTTGATCTCCTGAAGAAAACTGAAGCTTCTCTTACCAGCTACAGAGACACTGGATTTGCTTCTGCACAAGCATCTGCCAAAGAAATGTGTGAGGAGATGAATGTTGAAGCTGTTCTTAAGCAGAAGAGACTAAGAGACAGTTCTCCTTTGAGGCTCCTGATGAGGAACTGACTGATGCACTGAGGAAAATGGAGATTTACTTTTTCAATATGGTGGTAGATGTCTGCATTGTGTCACTAAGGGAAAGATCACAGACAATGGGTGAAGTCGATAAAAGGTTCAGTGTTCTTGTCAACTTCCATCAGCTGCCCAAGGAAGAGCTGGAAAAGCCGTGTGAGAGACTGAGCAGTGACCTGAGCTGGAACGGGCAGTCCGACCTGGATGAACAGGAACTGGCACTGGAGTCGCAATCATTGCCAGATTTGCCAAAACCCAAAATGACCACCTTGTAACTTCTCAGTTTCATACAGGAGAATAAACTGAAGGAGATTTATCCTAATGTAGGTGGCCGTGAGAATTGCTCTCACTACTCCAGTGACAGTTGCTGCTGCAGAGAGGAGCTTCTCCAAACTAAAGCTTATAAAAACTTACCTGAGATCCACGATGTCACAAGAGCGTCTCAATGGACTTGCTTTAATAAGCATAAATCATGAGCTTTCAGACAGGTATCATTTGATGATACCATCGATGCCTTTGCCGCAAGGAAGTCCAGACGTGTAACATTTTAAATGTAAGTTATCATGGCTAAATTATTTGCTATGTATCTGTTTTGCATTGTTTGTGTGGAAGCTGTCAGGACTTTTAATTTCCTCTTAATCTGAACAGTAACCCTGTTTTATTTTTGTTTATTTATTTTATTTTATTTTATTTTATTATTATTTGTATTGTATAGCGTGTGCTAGTTGTTTTGAAGAATAATTAAACTTTTAAGGTCCGTCATATGGCTGTGGTTATTAATGTTTTATATATATTATGTTTGCCGTGTATGGGGGGGGGGGAGCGCAAAATCATAATCTCGCCTAGGGCACCAAAAGGTGCCGGCTCTGATTGGGAGGAATGCCCCCCCTGATCGGAACCCGAGTGGTGTTTTGTTATTGGACAGTCACAGATTGTCCAATAACAAACACCATGTTCAAGCATAAGGGTGTCCATATGTGCACTTGGCACCAGGACACCCTAGGCCGCAGTTCGATGATCGACTTTGTAGTTGTCTCACCGGACTTGCGGCCGCATGTCTTGGACACTTGGGTCAAGAGAGGGGCGGAGCTGTCAACCAATCATCACCTGGTGGTGAGTCAACTCCGATGGTGGGGGAGGATGCCGGACAGATGTCGTGGAGGGACTACTTCGAAGACCTCCTCAATCCCACCGACATGCCTTCCAGTGAGGAAGCAAGGCCTGGGGACTCGTGGGTGGGCTCCTCGATCTCTGGGACCGAGGTTGCCGAGGTAGTTAAGAAGCTCCTCGGTGGCAAGGCCCCAGGGGTGGATGAGATCCGCCCGGAGTCCCTTAAGGCTCTGGATGTTGTAGGGCTGTCATGGTTGACACGACTCTGCAACATCGCATGGACATCGGGGCAGTGCCTTTGGATTGGCAGACCGGGGTGGTGGTCCCTCTTTATAAGAAGGGGGACCGGAGGGTGTGTTCCAACTACAGAGGGATCACACTCCTCAGCCTCCCCGGTAAGGTCTATTCAGGGGTACTGGAGAGAAGGGTCCGCCGGATAGTCGAACCTCGGATTCAGGAGGAGCAATGTGGTTTTTGTCCTGGCCGTGGAACTGTGGACCAGCTCTACACCCCCGGCAGGGTCCTTGCGGGTGCATGGGAGTTTGCCAAACCAGTCCACATGTGTTTTGTGGATTTGGAGAAGGCATTCGACCGTGTCCCTCGCGGAGTCCTGTGGGGGGTGCTCCGGAAGTATGGGGTGTCGGACCCCCTGATACGGGGTGTCCGCTCCCTATATGACCGGTGCCAGAGCTTGGTCCGCATTGCCGGCAGTAAGTCGGACCTATTTCCAGTGAGGGTTGGACTCCGCCAGGGCTGCCCTTTGTCACCGATTCTGTTTGTACCTTTTATGGACAGAATTTCTAGGTGCAGCCGGGGCGTTGAGGGGGTTCGGTTTGGTGACCTCAGGATTGGGTCGCTGTTTTTTGCAGACGACGTGATCCTGTTGGCTTCATCAGGCCGTGCCCTCCAGCTCTCACTGGATCGGTTCACAGCCGCATGTGAAGCGGCCGGGATGAGAATCAGCACCTCTAAATCCGAGGCCATGGTTCTCAGCCGGAAAAGGGTGGAGTGCACCCTCCAGGTCGGGGATCCTGCCCCAAGTGGAGGAGTTCAAGTACCTCGGGGTCTTGTTCACGAGTGAGGGAAGGATGGAGCGGGAGATCGACAGACGGATCGGTGCAGCGCAGTGACGTGCAGTCAGGGGAGGCAAGTGAGGCACAGCCTCACCTGTCATCATATAAAATCATATAAAAATCATGTATTTGTATTATTAAAAATAATATAAAAATCATATACCGTATTTTCACGACCTTGTGACGCACCTGGTGATTCGCCGCAGTCTCATTAACAGCTGATTTTTCGGTATTTCAAACGTACAAAGGGCGCGCGGCTCAAAAGGTGCCGGCATGATAGGTGCGCAAAATAAAGCAGGAGCAAAACTGAGTTTGGTACTCACATCTTTATTCGTCATCAATCAAACAAGCATACTAGTGCGCATTTTAAAAAATAGAGCCGGAGCAAAACAGAGTCATTAATCAAACCCATCAAAGTCCTCATCCTCTGTTTCTGTAGTGAACAGCTGCGCTAGATCTCCGTCAAACATACCGGGCTCCCTTTCTTCATTGTCAGTCACTTTCCGTGCGGCGGGATGCCGGCTTCTGCGAAGGCTCGAACAACAATGCTAGCAGACAGTTAGCCGAAGCAGCTACAATCCAGTCAAACGGTGGCGCTGCGCTGCCTTCCACTCTGAGTGGAACTGTGTTCTCCTTCTGTCATCCAGCGCTCCCACGCAGCTCGCAGTTTAACGTTGCGCGGTTGGAGTTCTTTGGTTAATCCACCGGGGATGATGATGATAAACTAGCTTGCTAGTTAGCCCATTAGCGCGCTAGCTTGCTTCACTCCGGTTTAGACCGTATCGGTGAGATCGCCGCGCACGGAGTCGCCGATCGCAGGAGCCGAGTTGCTGCAGGTCTTCTTCTTGCTTCCTCCGCTTCCTCCATTGATTCATTAATGCTGGATTCTCTCTCCGCTGCTCTATTCCCGTGTTCTGCTGCGGGACCGGCAGCCGCTTCATCAGCACGCCATAATAGTTTACTATGGTGAAGTGCATCGGCATATCACTCCGCGAGGCGCCTGACTGAGTCCGCCTTACAACAACAAATAGGCCGCGCGGACCAATGGACACGCGGCACATTTTGAAAAAAATCTAAGACTTTTAGGCGCGTCCTATGGGTGTGAAAATACGGTAATATATAATATAACATCAGTGATATTATATTATATATTTTATGATTTTTTCATTTTTAATAATACACTTAGTGCATCACGTATTCTTGTGCTGAGCTGCATTAAAATACTGCAGAATGAGGCTAGTGTAATACCGCCTCCAGCCGATAGGAGGCCAGTGAGTGATTCAGCGCACTCATCAGCTGATCCGCTCGTTCGAGACGGGCTTGTAAACACGGAAGCGCTGGCTGTCTGGATGTTTGGACGTCAAGCAAGAACCCGTGTTTTCTGCTTTTCCTGCCTTCTTTTCTCAACTTCTGAAGATGTCTGGACTCGGATGGGATATTGCGACATGAAGAATTTACTGAGAAGCCTCCAAACACGAGCAGCGACTGCGCGTATTCATGGTCAAAGTGCGCTAAAAGCTTTTGGGACGTCCCGGATAGACCTGGCTTTGGACGGACAGCGGAGACTTAACATCAGCGTACACAAAGCTAAGGAAAAGGAGAACCGAGAGATTTTATTCTATTTATATATTATATTGCACTGTTGCTGCTTCAAGCCCGTAAGACCGGCGTCTGGCCGTTTCTGGGACCGATTCGAGCAGAACCGCGGCGGACTGGGCCTGACAGTTGATCAGTTAAACTTTAACTGATCAACACACATCCACACACATCCAACGCTGCACGCACACTGATACGCAGAGTTGAATAATTTCATTAAATCTTTTGTAAATACGCAGATTATGTGTGGTCTCCCCTTTTTGTCATAAACTGATGAGCCAGGTTTGTGACAATATGTAAAAAATGCTGGTACGAATTTTTAAACAAAACACGTTAAATGTTGCCAATCAAATGATGAACGAGCTGTAGGTTCATTGATTAGTAAATCTGACTGTGCCTCACCAGACACAAACCTCACCGCACATCACTGGTGCAGCGTCTGCAGTGATGCGGACTCTGCATAGATCCGTCATGGTGAAGAGAGAGCTGAGTCGAAAGGAGAAGCTCTCGATTTACTGGTCGATCTTCGTTCCTACCCTCACCTATGGTCACGAGCTTTGGGTAGTGACCGAAAGAACGAGATCCCGGGTACAAGCGGCTGAAATGAGCTTCCTCCGTAGGGTGGCTGGGCTCACCCTTAGAGATGGGGTGAGAAGCTCAGTCATCCGGGAGGAGCTTGGAGTAGAGCCGCTGCTCCTCCGCATTGAGAGGAGCCAGATGAGGTGGCTCGGGCACCTATTTAGGATGCCTCAGGGCAAACACGATCTGCAATCGCTGAACCCAGAACCTGATTAAAAAGCTTCTCTTCAACAGAAACACTCACACCGTGATTAATCCAGACTTTACTTATTTTTGTTTTATCTGTGTTAAATTCATTCATTTTCCAACCAATCTCAGCAGTCAATGGGCGAGAGGCGTGGTACACCCTGGACAAGCCGCCAGTTTATCGCAGGGCGTGATGTCGCGCTGACCACTGCACCACCGGGGCATGAATTGTCCATTCAGGAATTCCAGTGAGAACAGAGTGAATTATTTATACACAACTGCTGACAACGCAAACAAGCAAATCGGGGAGCAGATTACAACATTTCATGATTACAACATTTCATGATTACAATGATACAACAGCATATTGTGAACACATATTGTGCGGTAATCAAATGCAGCACTGGTATAACTGTTAGCAGGAGCTAGCGTAGCAATGTCAGAGTCTCCCTTGAGCCGGTCCCGGATAAATGCAGAGGGTTGCGGAAGGAACGGCAACCGGCGTAAAACTTTGCCAACGTTATACAACATCAGTTGAGGTACGGGTTAACAACGACCACCAGCAGCGCTGTTAACCCACGGGATGCTGCTGAAAACTGGATTACTGTGTGTAATCCAACAGCAGTGCAACAACAGCAAGAAAAAAGGGAATAGAAGAGTTCAGGACTGAGAGTAGAGACTTTGAATGTTGGGACGATGACGGGAAAAGCTAGAGAGCTGGTGATGATGAGGAGGAGGAGGAAGGTTGATGTGTTGTGTGTCCAGGAGACCAGGAGGACAGGAAGCAAGGCTAGAAGCTGAGGAGCAGGATTCAAGTTGTTTATAACGGAGGAGAGGAAAGAGGAATGGAGGAGGGGTTATCTTGAAGGAGGAGTTGGTGCAGAATGATACTGAAAGTACTCCAATAGTGGAGTATCAATACTTCATTTGGAGTACTTCACAGTCGTTGGAACATTTTGTCAGAAATGTAAGTGCAATTCTGCTTCTCACCACAAGGGACACCGGAGCTCAAACCCATTTCCTGTTGTTTGTAGCTCCAGTTAAAAACTTTAATTCACAATGCATATAGTACATATGATGCCATCAGAGCTCTTCACTGAGTTTGTCTTGAACCTTGTTTTTGGAACAGCTGATGTAATAATTAAAATTATTAGCATTGTTGTAGCTAATTTAACCTCCACTGTTGGAATCAGCTTTTAAATTACCCGTAGATGCTTTTTGGAAACACGTTTGCACACCGGATGACATTGTGTGAAGACTTTCCAATAATCTATAAAGTGGCTTCCTGCTAGCTAGATAAACATGCGTGTTTACTAAAATTGGACACAGAGACAACTGGACAAACGCGGGACCAGTGATGCACCTGTCACTTTGACTTGAGCCTGCACTGATTGTGTGTTTGCACCATCACCTTCTCCGCAGGTGATGGTGCAAACACACACACACACACGCTTTCTGTGTGAACAGTTGTTCATTTCTTCCCGCCTCAGGTGGAAGGTCTCATTGGCTGACCTAAGGCCGGACTGCTACCGCTAATTTACATCAGGTACCCTATGAAGCGGACCGGCTATGGGGCTCCAGCAGCACAGAGGTACAGTGCCGAGGGGGCGGGTCATTACGGTCCCTATATGAGCCGTCACATTTTAAGGTTAGCTATAAATAAGTGCATAAACAATCAGAGTGCTGGGAGTGAAGGCTTGAACAAGAACACTAAATGCTAACCCAGTAAAAAAATGTGAGCATAGCATTCACAAATAGGGAGCCGGCCTAATTACTGAGCTGTTTAGAATCCATTTATCAATTAATTACCTCCAGCAGGAGGTTAAGTGATCAATTCATTGTTTTGTTTGTTAACTACTCTGTCTGTTGGGAGGATTATACAAAAGTTACTTCACAGCTATTCGTGAAACTAATGATGATCTGGATGCACTCGAGCTACTCTGACTGATGTTGTTTTTGTCCATTCTGCTTTATTCCATGGAGGCGAAGTCCCAAAGAATCAGATGAAGGTGGATCCTTGAGTTTTCACTGGGAGAGTCATGGATGGCTTAAACGTTGGGCCTTGCTAGAGGCCCCCACTCTATGTTCACTTTTACTTACAAGGATCCTTTTATTATAAGTGATAAAACTCAATGACGTTAAAAAAGTAAATCCTCTTTAAAGACTAAATCCTGTTAAAAAATATAAATAATTTATAAAACACTGCGAGTGCTCAGGCAGGTTTAAGAGTTTCTTTTGTAGCAGAAAGACAAAGGGGCGCGATGACTACCCCCGAACGCTGAATGAGTCTGAGTCTGTCTGCCAATCTTATTAGAGATTAACGTGCATCATGCAGCCAATGAAGTCACGTCAGACATGAAATTGATCACCGAGTGGCGACGATGAGTTGGGTTCCATCGAAAGAGTGATCCTATGACAAATAAACGGCAGTGCCTTCACAGCCGACCTCCCCCTTTACGCCTCAGAACCCAACACACTCGTCTCACTGGTTACCACAACCGGAGAAATGAGCCGTTGGGCTGGATTTTCTTGTCAAACTGCTTTTATACAATTTAACATGGAATAGCAAGTGATTCTAACATATAGCCAAATCCGATTGATTCCAATCACCGTAACACCTCGAGATAGAGTGATCCATACCTTCTCAGTAAGAGGCTTTACTCTCACTCCTAAGCCAGTAAATGCTAAATCTTTTTTCAGACTCAGTTCGGAGTTCGCCTCAGTGAATTCACAGATTGCATCTGAATAGAGATCATGAGCCCATTCCAATTCCAGCGCTTCAGCATGAACTTGCATGCTTATTTTCCTTTAACGATAAGAGATGCAGACACAGCTCACAGGGCGCTACC
This sequence comes from Brachionichthys hirsutus, assembly GCF_040956055.1. Lineage (NCBI taxonomy): Eukaryota > Metazoa > Chordata > Actinopteri > Lophiiformes > Brachionichthyidae > Brachionichthys > Brachionichthys hirsutus. The sequence goes on along the minus strand of NC_090906.1, from coordinate 14,225,036 downwards.
TGGGGAAATTTAGGTCATCCTGTCCCTGAGGTCCTGGGGACACGGGGACTCAGCTGATATCGTGATATCGGTGCCGAATCCACGTGAATTATTGGTTATTTCCATTTCTGATAAAACAAAAAAAGTTAGTACATTCATTGAATCAAGCAACATGTGTAGTTTGATATCAAACTAATATCCCATTAAGAAAGATATGGCTGTCTCTTGCAGACATTGTCAGCCCCCCCTCAGAACTGGCTGACAGCTTTTGTTTTCAGGATCAAGTATAAGGCTGACGCGTGTGTCTGCAGGGCTAACTATGATATAGCGCAGCGCTGTCAAAACATATTGAAGACCAAACTCCTGCTGGCCCGCAAGGGGAATTGGATGCCGTCGAGTAGGTCTGCTGTTTAAATGAAATAGGCCTCATTTATCAAAAGGTTTTCTACCGTAATTTAACGCAGGGTAGCATTAATATGCTACGAAAGTCATTTAGTGCACATGGAACTGTGTCCAGGCAGACATTAAAAATCAGAATGTATGCATTTATTTTTATCTAGTAGCATATTGCAACATGATGTTAAAACGTGTATTCATTTGCATCCAATGTATGGAAAAAAATTACTTAATTTCATTACTAGAGTAAAAGTACAGATGCTACTAGTAAAATACTAGTCGATATATATATTCAGACATTTTGATATATATATACAGTAGTCCCTCATTTTCCGCGGGGGTTACGTTCCAAAAACAAGTGAAATCCGCAATGTAGTAATTTTTTTTTTTTTTACAATTATTATACATGTACATATCTAAATAGATTGTTTCAGTATTATAGAATGAAACCAAAGATCAAAACCTTTTCAGAACTAAATATAAATATATAGTACGTACAGTAAACGTTTTCCTGTTAATAATGTTAAGGCGTGCAGGTCGAGGAAAGAGCCGCTTGGAGTGCAGAAGAACAAATATTCTACTCGTGCTGTCTTTAGCCTCTCATGCTGCTTTATTGGATAGCTTAGCACAGCGGAACGGCAGCGGCTACATGTAGCAACAGGAAGAAACGAAACCCAAAAGGGACGTGACGTTTATGCTCCTACAAAATAAAAGCCTCTTTTTACACAGAGAATAAGAGCGCTATTAAACAAACGCTTAACAAATAAACATGATAGCTTTTAGAAATAACGAATTTAATTTTAATGATCAACCTACGAGGTTGAACACATGAGAAGTTATTAATAGCGACTCGCGCGTATTTCACAGTTCCTCCGACCGCACCCCTTCGTCATTGCGCCGTTTCAAGGCGCGTTCAAGTGCAAATAAAAAATCGGAAATTGCACCAAAAAACTCCGCGAAGCAGCGAAGTCGCGGAAAATGAACCGCATTATATCGAGGGACTACTGTATAATAAGTTCCAGAACGGCATGCCATAATATATATTGTAACAGTTCACGTTCTGTCAGTGTTCGTAATTCTGACTCTGCAGAGAGTCAGTGAAGGCATCCAGGGAGGAGGGGTGTGTGTGTGTGTGGGTGCTGGAGGAGAGAGAGACGGAGCAGACAGAGTTAAGCCGTTAGAACGATATCTGTGCAGCAGTTAGTGGCGTGGTCACGGCCGACAGCGACCATTTTAATAAAAGCTTGTTGTGAGAACATCTCATCCTTATTTCAGCATCTGACGGATGCTACAATATAAAGATAACAATACTTCTGTCACACCTTGAGGCGGGCCGGTGTCCTCCCCCCCCCCCAACTAACTCTCCCTGTCTTCCCCTCTCCTCTGCTCCTGCAATCAGTTCATTCCCATCACCTGTGTACCTATTTGTGCCTTGAATGTTTCGACTCTCTCACGGGACGGTCGGGGGTCCTGATCTGAAAAGTTTGGGAACCCCTGCTCTACGGTAACACCTCGACACACGAGTGTTCAGAAATACGATCAAGCCGACAAGCAACACTTGTCTTTGACACACGGGCATAAATGAGCGTTACGAGTAACTTCCAGATGTTGTTCGTTATTAGACGTTATTCTCGCTGCAGCTGTGAGTATTCCTGATCAGTGATGGTCCAAAGAAAGCGAGTGGTGAGGATGGCAGCAAGGAGAAAAGATGATGATGATGATGATGATGGAGATGAAGCATGGAGTTATCTATCAACGTGACCGTGGTGTCCGTAAGTGATGGGACACGCCAGTATGAGTGGGGTACATGGAAATGTACAATCCTCAACCAGAAGGATTCTGTCAAGAACACAAAGCCTTCCAGAGGCAAAACTACTATGTCTAAGTTTATGTAAGTATACCTGTAAGGTACAATTACTGCATAAAGTGTCTACATACCGTCCAACCCCCCCCCCCCCCCCCCTCCAGTGCACTGCTCACTGCCATTGGCCCGACCGTCTGTCTCGAAGTTAATCTCGTAATAAAACACCATTTTCATTTATTATATCATTTATAATATCATTTAGTGTGTGTGTGTGTGCGCGCATCTATATAGCATTTAAAAATATTTCCATTGTTATTAGCATTGATTTGAGTGTTTTTAGATGCCAGAATGCATTAAATTGTTTTCTGTTTTTCTATATGGGAAAAATGCAGTTGACATACGAGTGATTTGATTTACGAGCTCAGTCCAGGAATTATACTTGAATGTCAAGGTATTACTGTAGTTTCTTATGTATAACAATGTAAGCATTAGCCTCATTGTATTAGACCAGGGGTCGGGAACCTATGGCTTGCGAGCCATATATGGCTCTTTTGATGATCGCATACGGCTCGCGCTCAGATAAAAAATGTTTTTTTTTTTTTTTACTCGCCTCGCCCGTGCTGACCGCAGCTGGTTTGCGCGCCCAGGTTGTGTGTCGTGTTTTTTGTTGTGAGTAACTTGTTCACTTGTGTCTGGATCTTATGTTCCGTTTTCTTTGCGGCACCAGACAGTCGCCGTCTGTTAGTAGAGCTTGTGTTGCATTTTATTGTGAAAATCACAGAGCGGAAGCGCTGCCACGGCTCCGCCCTGAGCCTGGGCTGCCACTTTAAAAGTAGGCCGTCATCCCGTCATTAGGGGTGGGCGTGGCCAGCTGTGTGCACGGTGGCAGAGTGGACTTTGTTTGGCTCCACCTTCATTCCAGATTACTACTATTTTAATGTATTCTTACCTGGGACCTTCTTTTGGAATAAACGTGTGAAAAAGACGGGGCCCTGCGTTTGCTTCAAGAGGGCATCACTTGCTTTTTGGTTTTCTCTCGGCTGTGTATTATTACGTTGGGCTCCAGCCCCCCCTCGTCCTGTGTGCAGCTCCAGGTGTAAATGATCAATTCAACCATCGCACCGTCTCTGTTCTCTGCTTTCTGGGGTCCGCTCACGTTAGTCCGTAACGTTCAGAGGCTTATTATACTAGTTTATTACCTGCTTACCGCTTATACTGACATTTAGTTGAATTCACATTTAAAATATATTATATGGCTCTCACTGAAATAAATTTCCAAATCTTTTGCTTTCATGGTTCTCTTAGTCAAAAAGGTTCCTGACCCCTGTATTAGACCTTGCAAGTGAACTTGCAAATGGATTCGGCCAGAATTTAAATATCATAGATTTGGTTTCGAATGGAATTAACGTAAATTGTCTGCAGAAGTGTTTTCATAAATTCCCAAATGAATCTGTCAAAACAATCTTTCTATGATTTCAGTTAATGATACTGTAGGGTTTTACCAAACCCTCTTCCGGTTCTTGTTCTCCATAGTGGGTGCGTAATCAATGAGGAGAATGTGGGTTAAGATTAAGACATTTATATAATTAACAGATCAGTACAAGTTAGTTCAGATATCAGCGCTGGATTCCACCATGTTTCTCGTGCCCGCGCTTCATTGGAATGAAGACGCTTCCTGCTTCGTCCTCACGTCATTCTGTCCACTGAAGGCGGGACTTTGCCCCAGCCAATCTAAGCCCATGTTTATCTGTGTTGTGTGTGACGTCACCAAATGAGACGTTCATGGAAATCGGTCAAACCTATACCAAATTAAATGTGCGTTCCTAGTGGTGTCGGCGTGTAATTACGTTGTGGAATACCATTTAATATGGAAATTCCCTACAATACTTTATATTCAATCAGCATGCATTTTAGTATCAGTGAATACTCAATTCTGATTGGCAGCAGGGTGTCCATTATTTCCTGAAAATGGACACCTACTAAGTGGTTCCAGTGAAAGTAGCTGGGCTGGAGGCAGGCACATCATTAGAAATAAATCATATGGAAAAAAATGTGAATATATAAAGCATGAGTGAATTATCCTTCCCCTTGCATGGTGAATGTAGCCCACAAGCTACCAACGTAGCTACCAATGCACTATAACCAGTCTTCTAATGAGCTCACATCCTATTGGCTTTAAATTGTGGCCTATAAATAATGATATGCTTCAGGAGGCATAAAGGGATGCACAATATACACACACTTCCGAATTACACATCCTGCTTGACAATTGTAAACAGTGCTTTACATCTTTACATCTTGCTAGCATGGCGTTAGCTTCCTGGCTCAAATCTTTGCAAATAATGTTGTTCAGCTATTGAACGTTATTGAAGGATTGTCCTTATTAGATTATAAAACCACTGCCTGAATGGCTGGTTGGGCCAATTCCCAGGTGTAAGTTTTTGAAACTCCATTTTTGATGGAATTCAAAAGCATAAATTCATGATATTTTTCACCCTTTAGGTAAGTGGCGAGGATAGCAGCTGGATGACGCCCTTAATCAGGGATTATTAGCCTTTGTGTTCTTAGTTCATTCTTGATAACGTACACCTTGTCAGTTATTATCCCTTAAGTAATTACGTGACGTTTTACAAGCTGACTTTGCATAAGGCAACAGAGATGAGAACAAGATGAAAGCTGATGTTTTTGAGTCATTTCTCCAGCGCATTTCTGCACCATGCCAACACATTCTGGGAGGAAATGCATGCAATTAGCCTTGTCTCACTTCACAGACCAATTTTCACTGCACATTGAGCTGTAGGTCTGAATGCCAATGGCCGATGGGCTGACACCAGCAATCCAAGCGTCAGATGCCCAAGTCAGTGACCCGTCCCAGCTTGCAGGTCTTCCATCCAATCTACCTGTCACTTCATCCAATGACGACACGCAGAAATGGATACTGAATGCTGGTGCATATTGACAGTGGCAGCTGCAATTCGCTGCAAAGGAGAGGCTTATCTCCAGCGAGCAGCTTCCATTTCCTTTACACGACAGAAAGAGAGGCAGCCGGAGACAAGGAAGTCTATATTCAGGCAGAAGTCTATATTCTGTTCTCGCAACACTCATCCCTCAGCTAGAGTATAATCTTTGGTGACTTTAAATGCATCCTCTGGCAGCAAGGGGTGAAAGAGATGTCAAAGGAAAAGCCCAAAGCAGGCAAGGTTTGGAACAAACTTTGATTTTGCAAAGGTTTGCATCCGGAAAAAAAAAGTCAATAGGAAGATAAAGAACAACGGCTTGCAGCAAACAACCAAAAAAACTTCTGTTTAATTTGGGAAAAGCTGTCGATTTATCTCAGAACTTAATTAAAGCTGGACAACCTGTGGCACGATTCAAAGGGTGACGAGTCGAGGAATGAGTCACGACATGAGTGGAAGAAACGCAACGATGGAAAGGAATCACCTATCCAGCCAACTTCTAACATCGCTTATCAAAACCATATTGCCTAGCAACAGCATGTCAACATTACCAACGAGGACAAGCACAAGTGGTGATAACAATGTGGGGGGGGGGGGGTGAAGCAACACTCCCTCTCGATGAATCATGGTTTCCTCTTGGAGGTGAATGGGTCTCCCAGTTGCAGATGGATGTCGTCCTCAGCAGAAACGGGATCGTTTGCTGGAACGCTTGGAACTACCTGTGAGACGTCGTGCGTGTAATGAGGGTCCGCTCAGAGGACTTGTATCTGTGCTTTGCTAAAAAGAGGCATCAAGCAGGCAAAGCACAGATACAAGCAGCGCATTGAGGAGCACTTTGAGAACAATAACCCACGTGACATGTGGAAAGGCATCAGGGCTGTGACGGACTACAAACGCAGGGACCAGCACGCCAGCCACGACTCCACCCTGCCTGACACCCTGAACAGATTCTTCTCACGCTTCGACTCTCCGAGCAGCAGAAGGTCTGTGGATCTGCCCCAGCCTGAGGTGCAGCATCAGCCGCTCGTCCTGCAGCTGCACCAGGTCTCCTCAGCCCTGAGGAGGATCAACACCAACAAGGCTGCGGGACCAGATGGCGTGTCAGGCCGGACACTGAAGACGTGTGCTGACCAACTGGCAGGGGTTTTCCTGGACATCTTCAACCTGTCCCTGCAGCTGTCCACCGTCCCTGCCTGCCTTAGGTCCTCCATCATTGTGCCGGTACCCAAGAAATCATCCATCGCCTGCCTCAACGACTACCGCCCTGTTGCTCTGACTCCCGTCATGATGAAGTGCTTCGAGAGGATCCTCCTTAAACACATCAAGGACGCCGTCCCTGCTGGCTTGGACAGCCTGCAGTTCGCCTACAGGGGGAACCGCTCCACGGAGGACGCCGTCTCGCTGACACTGCACTCGGCCCTGACTCACCTGGAGCAGCCTAACACCTACGTCAGGATGCTGTTTGTGGACTTCAGTTCAGCTTTGAACACCGTCCCACCGGACATGCTGGCTCTGAAGCTCCACAGCCTGGGACTGTCTCCACAGCTGTGCTCCTGGGTCAGGGACTTCCTCAGCAACCGGCCCCAGGTGGTGAGGATAGGAGACACCACATCCTCCCCTCTGATCCTGCACACTGGGACCCCCCAGGGTTGTGTTCTCAGCCCTGCTCTCTTCACCCTCTTCACCCACGACTGCTCTGCATCCACTCCACAAACTTGGTTGTGAAGTTTGCTGACGACACCACCGTGGTGGGTCACATCTCCAACAACGATGAGACCCACTACAGAGAGGAGGTCCAGAACCTGATGCTGTGGTGCTCGAGTAACAGCCTTGTTCTGAACACCAGCAAGACCAAGGAGGTCATAGTGGACTACAGGAGGTCCAGGAAGACTGAACACGCCCCCCTGTGCATACGAGGGGAAGCAGTGGAGCGTGTGGAGAACATTAAATTCCTGGGCATCCACATCTCCTCTGACCTCTCCTGGACACTCAACACCAGACACCTGGTGAAGAAGGCCCAGCAACGGCTCTTCTTCCTCAGGAAGCTGAAGCGGGCTGGACTCTCCTCTGTGCTGCTTGCAAACTTCTACCGGGCCACGATAGAGAGCATCCTGTGTCTCAGTGCGACCGTGTGGTACGGCAGCTGCACGGCGCAGGACAGGAAGGACCTATCCCGGGTGGTGAGGACAGCTCAGGGGATTGTGGGTCACCGTCTGCCTGATTTGGACTCTGTTTACACCTCCAGAGTAAATGGTAAATGGACTGCACTTATATAGCGCTTTTCCACCGCTTCGCGGTGCTCAAGGCGCTTCACATGAAGCCTCACATTCACCCATTCACACACACATTCACACTCCAGTGGGCGACTGCTGCCATGCAAGGTGCGGCCAGACCTGCTGGGAGCAATTTGGGGTTCAGTGTCTTGCCCAAGGACACTTCGACATGCGGACAGTCAGAGCTGGGATTTGAACCACTGACCTTCTGATCACTGGACAACCCACTCTACCAACTGAGCCACAGCCGCCCCAGAGGAGGGCCAGACGCATCGCCACAGACCCCACCCGCCCGGGCCACAGACTGTTTGTCCCGCTCCCATCAGGGAGGCGGTTCAGGACAATAAGAAGCAGCACAGCGAGGCTCAGGAACAGCTTCTTCCCCCGAGCTGTGAAAGCAGTTGTTCCCTTGTAGTGATCTGGAACACTTTATGCCGGCCCTGTTGCTGCTGCTGCTTTTGCACTACTGCCTGTGATTCTCACTCTCTCTGTGTGTATATATATTGTTTCTTAAGAGAGAATTTAGTTTTTGATTTGACTATGTTATGATGTATGCCTTAAGCCGTGGACCTTCTCACGATTTTATTATGTTCGCATAATGATAATAAAGTATCTTGAATCTTGAATCTTGAATCTTGAATCTTGAATCTTGAACATTATGACAGGATCCGATGGAACTTTGGTCCGTCTCATGTCAGACTCACCATAGATTGATTTTGACCTTTTAATGCAGCTCATGGGTAACACGGGTAGTGCGGTTAGCAGCCATTGTTTGCAACCATCTTTCAAAAACAGCCAGAAAACTGCAGTCAAATATAGTTTTTCTTCACAATTACTTTGATGGAAATCTTAAAGAAGGCAGCATGCTGGGGGGGGCGATGTGAAATGTATGTTCCTTGTCAGCGTCTGCAAGAGGACATCACTGCAGAGCTGGGAAACAGCCGACCATTCATCAGCTGATAATTACTTTGAGGCGCACAGTGACAGTGTGGACAAAAGACAGAGCGACAGAGGAGGAGACCCCCCCCCCCTACGTGTATTTGTCCCTCACTGATTCCTCGCAGTGGGTGGCTAATCCCCGCTGTTCAGTACTGCCATGCAGAAATGGCTTGATTGATGGCCAGCTCCTTCTCACCCCGACACTGTAATAAACCCGGGACCACAGTATTAGTTTATGTTTTATGTATTCATATTTCTGAGGCTAGTGTTGGAGATAAAAATAAATAAATAAGCATGGCATCCAGTAAAAGGAAAATGCTGAATGAAAGTCTGCATGGAAGACGCGGCTCCTGCTACATCTTCCTTTGCATAATGCGGCAAGGTGGGGCTCTTTGTTTTGCTTTGCCCCCCCCCCCAGATAATCATGTTATCTTCTGCGGGTTGTGTGCACTTGCCAAGGTTGTGCTCTCAGCTAAATCCACAATTGATCTTTCCTCTTTTCTGCCCTCCCTTCGTTCCTGCATCATTCTCTTGGTCTCCCCTCCATAAGCCCTCCTTCCCATCTCAGGCAATCACTCAAGCCTGCAGAGATGGGAGGAAGAGGAGGGTGGGGAGGGGGCTATTTAATCAACTGAGTTAGCTCTGCTGGTGCCGAACAACAACTCCTATCTGAAGTGGGATTTAGCAAGTGATCAGCATGAGTCCACTCTCAGTTTGGGCTATTGATCACACATCTCCGACTGCAGTGCTCCACTCCTCTAATGAGGCCAAACAGCAGAATGTTTTAGGTGAGGGCGGATATGTGGGCCCGAGCTAATTAGAGGGGGGGGGGGGGGGGGAGTAGAACGCGTCCTCCGTTTTATATTCCAATCTTTACCCTACTTTCCTCTCATGTCACAGAAGCTACCTCTGGCTTCGGGGACAGATCGTTTCAGCCAAATGAGTTCTGCTCTGGACCAATTTGGCGCAGAGTTATCGGCGAGATACGAGGTTAATTGTATGAGAAGAGAACGGATTTGGCCAAACTTTTGCCGAAGAAAGTCATATCGCCTGTAATTTAAATTAAATCCAGAGATATAAAGTCCACTTTCTGAAGTGCCTGACAGGCGGGGGCAGAATCTGGACCTTCTACAACGTTGCTCCACGTCGAGATAAAGCTAATTGAGCGCTGCACTACAAAAGGATGTCGGGCCACTGTTGTGACAGGACCAAGGAGACCGAACGCAAACAGCAATTGCCTCCCATGTTAATTGTCTCTTCAAAGCTGGATGGCAAATATTTTAGCACGGCGTCAAACTGCTTTTTTTTCCCGCCCATCCGGGCCTCAGATGTCTTCCCATCTGCAAAGATCAAATGACACAATGGCACCAGGAGACAAGAAAAGAACTGCAACCGCTGCCTGGCTTCAAATCTGGCATGCAGGGCTTTCATCTTAAGAGAAACGTGTTGAAGGAAATCGCTACGGTTAGCTGGACGCCGTCGCCCCCACCCATGTGCTATAAAACGACAACATCTGCCGACCTTGAGGTGAGGCACATTGTTTCGTTGCAGTGCAACTCGGTGACGCGGTGCAACTGAAGTCTTCATCGATAATGGAAAAAGACGTCCTGATTATTTTACCGGCTTCTTTTAAATGAACAAGAGCAATTCGAGTTTGGTTTCATGCATTGATTTGAAGGTCAAATCCTCTGCCAATGAGCCAATGAGGGAGGAGGCACGCCGGGGGGATAAATATAAACATGATACCAGCATCATCCATTCCATGTACATTTTGCACCTATAATGCAATGCAAATGCTTTTGCAGTTGCTTAAGGTGAGAGAGGCGGAGCGCTAACGGAGAGACAACATTGCAAAGGGTGCCAGGAGGAGACCTTTCAAAGAGAAGAGGAGGCTGCTTCTTCTTCTCTTTTCTTTGTGCCGGCAAATCATTGAAGAGAAGCTATGATCGAGGGCCAATGAAAAAGAGGAGGAAGCCAGCCGGCTCTCTAACTGGAGTCCAACAGGGTTTGTTTCTTTCGTATTTACAGTTGAACATTTTGAAAACATGCGTGTTAGCGTTAGTGCTTGTTTAGCTTCTGGGTTATGAGATGAAGCAAATCAGCATCAAATTTAACGAGGAGATGTGTTTTGTGTCTTTTATCAAATACTTTGTCCACTGCTTGAGCCTGACCTCTTTCATGATACCTCTTTTAACCTTAATTGGACACTGCAGGGTCCGGTCCAAAAAAACATGGGGGGGCCTCCTTGGAGGTTTGGCTCTTTGCACCCGGGATGGGGGAACAACGATGGGAGGTGGGCGCTCAGTGGAGCCTGACCTCAATCTCACTTCCCTCCCACCAGAAGCCCCTGCATGGACCTGCTGTGTCTTTTAGTCTTTTATCAGGAGGCTGAGTGGGAGGCTTTATGAATCACCTCGGGACCGACGTCAAACAGGCTTCTGTTGGTTTCACAGGCTCTATTTCCCAACACCTTGGCTTTGGTTCAAGCGCTCCTCGGCTGCATTCTTTGCTCGCCTCCCGTACCCGGCCCAGGTCCAAATACATCTTTCACCTGACATTTTAGGATTGTGTGTTGGTGGCATGACCCAAAGACCAACAATATACAACAATACTCTGATGGCGCTTTCACACTGTCGCTGTTTGGTCCACTGAGCGTAGAGTGGATTGTTCCACTGCGCGAAACTGGACCAGAGTTTGTTTCCTCTGATGGTCCACTTTGTTTGGGCAGGTGTGAAGGCTTGTCCGAACTCTGGTGCAGATCAAACAAGTGAACTCTGGTTTACCTGAAAACGTGGGTCTCGGTTTACTTGCAAATGAACCCTGGTTCGGTTCGTATGCGGTGTGAAAGCTCACTGGAGCAAAGGCAGGACTTAGGGACGCTATGCGGTGCATCTCCGGTAGAGGAAGTACAGCGAGTACTCCAAGCTGCTCTGCAGGGGAAGCTCAGTTACCAGAAAATCTCAAAGTGATGAAATATGTACTGCTGGGTGTAGATTTCTTTGACTAAATATACGTTATAATACTTTAATCTTTTGTTCAGAACCAGCTACCGGTACTTATCACCGGTAACTGGCACAACTTCTCCCCGCAGCGCCACGGAGCACAGCCAAGCGTGAGCGTCGAAACAGGACGGTCATTGGATCAATGCTGGGCTTTGTCCCGCCCACCAGCGTCTGTGGGGCATTATGATTGGATTCCCTCTTTGATTGACATAAAACATAAAAGCATCAAACACCCGAAGCGTTTTCATTCCGACACGTTACGGATCCGCAGCGACTTTGTGTTTGTTAAAACGACTAGCGTTGTGTAACATTTATGATGTAGGCCAGAACTAAATGAGCTTCCCTCCTTGAATGAGCAGCAGCTGTAACTGGAGCACTCAAAACCAAAACAAACATGGGAGAGGGCGGGACTTCCCCTTCTACGTTGTCCAATCGACGAGCGCCCCTTTCAACCACGTAACGCTGCTCAGAAAGTCCGCCTCATGTTAGAAATCAGTGTGAACGCAGACCTTTCAACTAATAATAAACGCAAGAATGTTTCAGCTCCCCAATCGAACCGAGTCCTCTCGGTCCAGCGTGAAAACGCCCTTAATTGTCCAGCTCAAAGGAAAGCAAGTGTGGCTAGCCATGCTACCTAGCTATTAGCAATTATTACAGTTAGCAGCAGGTTGGGTTGGGATCTTCAGTCCCACCTCAAGGCTCAAACTGAGTGACGAGGTCAGAGTAGAGATCATCTCTGTACTTTCTGGCCAATCCCCTGCTTCGATTTGATGCACGCTGAAAGCTGCGAGTCCAAGCAACACCTTGATGGTTTGTTTACTTCAAGATAAGCCGATACTTCCATGGGGATGTGATAAATGCCCGCCGCACCACACACAACCGCCACAATTACTCAGAAGATGAATTGCGGAAAGGCGGCCTTCATTAATTTAAGAAAACCACTTGGGGAAAGGAAAAGTCATTTTTGTCATTCTACATCTGTCAGTCTGTGTTTTAGCCTGATTAGTGTGCGTTAATCGACTCTGCTAATCACACCCTCAGGTGAGAGAGACAGAAAGAACGAGCGGCAGAGAGGCGGAGCCTTGATGGAGAGAATTGTGGGAGAACAGCTGCTGTGATCTTTTATGTGTTAGCCCAGGAGAGCTCTTGTGTCGCGTGGAACTCGGCTGCAGTGCTAGTTTGCTGAGGGCTGAACTCGTGGCTGTTGCATTTGCAGCTAACCTATTCCAGCCTTATCTTTATGTTGTTGGGAAGAAACAAAGATAAACTTTCTTCCTCAGCCCACAGAGCTCCTGAGAGTTGCATAATATCAATGCCGGCATTCACCTCCCAAATTCTTTTTTTTAATGACTATGAATGAAACATGAGATCAGAAGATTGTTTCTCAGGGCTGTCCAATTGAACAAGTGCAAGAAAGACAAAACAATGTTTTGGTAGCATATCTTTAATAGTGTGTTTCTACCAATGATAAAAATATGTAATTATGGAAAACTGAGTCTAAAGTCTTCCATCAAGTCCTGATAATTAATTTTTGTCTGTAATGATTTCATTTTAAGAAGAAGAAAACTTGATGGGCACACCTGGAACAGTTGGGGGGGGGATGTGCACAGCCAAGGTACCTTAGCAGTGCACATCCCCCCCCCCCCCCCCCCCAACTGTTGCAGGTGTGCCCATCAAGTTTGGGAGAAATGTTGAGCTCTCCTGGGCTATGGAGGTCGACTGGCCCCGCTCCAGCCACCAGCCCACACTCTATATTTCTCCCAACCCACTGAGCTGCCGACTCTCTCTACCCCCCCTTTCCTCTTTTTGCACGTTTCTATGTGTTTCCTGTGTAAAGCAGCAGCATGTTATATCATGGAGCATCAGCATAATCATGAAGAAATAAATCTGGATGTCACATAGTTCCAAATCAAAGATTTCTGCCCGGGCTCAGGCAAATGTTTTTAAAATCCCCCCCCCCCCGAAGGGTTATTGGCTGTAATTTTCACTCCGCCTTGGACACGTGCACACTCAGGGGAACGTGTCAAGAAACACATTGCTGAGACCGTGTCTTGAAAACAGGGAAACCCGATTCCCGGGGACATGGCTTTAGAAATCCAGCATAAAAATGAACGTGCATAATATGCCTGGTCACGGATGTGTTTGGACGAGCAAAGACATGATGGACTGTCTGACTAGGGAGGACGACCAGAGAATGAACATACAGTAGGTCCGGGGGTCATAACAGTCACGTCTCTTCCTACACTCACCATGTTCACGTGCTCGTATGGAACACCGGGACAGAACTGAGTCCCTTAGACGAACAGGATTGGGGAGGACATCTGTAGGCGAGGGTATTGCAATTGGGTGCGTCTGTCTGTCTGTCTATTTGTTTGTATGTTTGTCTGTCCGAGTGCATAACTCAAAAACTAGTAACCCAATCGACCTGAAATTTTTACACAAGCAAGGTTCTGTCCGTGGCTCGGTCCTCCCCGAGAATGGCGTTGATCCGGATCTGGATCCAGATTCTAGAATTATTTTTACATCTGGAATTGTGCCTGTGCTGTAAACTGTCACTTTAAGAGGGAGGGACACGAATGGCATGATGGGAAAAAGAGTCCAGAAGGAGTCTTGTAGTACGTTCCGGAGCAGCAAGCTAGAGCAGGTTTGGCCCCTCTGATCCGGAAGCCCTGTTTACTGTCTCACAAGATCCAATAGTCTATTGGAGGCGAGGGTAACAAATCCGAGGCAATGATGGTGACGGGAAGGTGGCCTAATCAACTTAATGAGCCGGTATCTTTTTCAAACAACAAGGTCCAAACAAGGATTTAGATATCTGGGAATTACGATAACACCTGATACCAAAAAACTCTTTGACGCAAACTATAATAAGTTAATAAAACAAATAAAGAATGATCTGACACGTTGGGAGGTCCTCCCTTTTTCTCTGTTTGGCAGAGTTGAAACAATAAGAATGAATATACTTCCTCGACTCTTATTTTTATTCCAGTCATTGCCCATAAGAATTCCAATTTATACCTTTAATTTGTTAAATAAATTACTCTCTCAATTTAGATGAAAACACAAGAGACCTAGAATTAGGCTTAAAATTTGTCTTTAGCCAAGAATAAAGGAGTTTTAGCTTTGCCAAATTTGAAACATTACTATTGGGCAGCTCAACTACCAGCAATTGTGACCTGGATTACTGGAGACGAGGAAGTAAAGTGGATTCAAATAGAACAAGGCGAAGTAAAAGGAACACAATTATCGGTCCTACCCTTTGTAGACTTAAAGCATTTCAATAAAATGAAGATTGGAAATGAATGGATAAAACATACTATGAAGGTTTGGAGAGAGGTAAAGAAAATGCTTAAAGATGCTGGATCAATCTGACGAGCTATGCCCATATTAGGTAACATCGACTTTACACCGTTAATGAGTGATCTGGGTTTTCAGAGGTGGGAAGTAAAGGCCTTAAATTTAAATTTAAACACATTTAAAGTCATTTGCACAACTACAGGAACAATTCGACCTCCCCTCAAACGATTTATATAGATATTTACAAATTAGGCAATTCATCACAAACCATGAGGAAAAAGAAAGAATTGTCAAAATTCCAAATTCTATAGAAAAATATTTTATCACAATTATAGAAACATGTCTTCCTATACATAAACATATTTCTTACCTCTATAAAAAGCTATCCTCAGACATCTTTCAAAACACTTTAAACATCAAACAAAAATGGGAACTAGAATGCAACACAATAATTGTAGATGAGCAGTGGGAGCAGATCTGTAATCAGTGTCATAAAGGAATCAACAACCAACAATGGAAAGAGTTTGAATGGAAACTAAAAACGCGTTATTTTCATACTCCCTTAGTTGTATCAAGTTTTTTTAAAGATCATTCTAAAGCTTTGTGTTGGAGACAATGTGGTGAAATAGGAGACCACACTCATATTCTATGGGACTGTCCAGTACTAACAAGATACTGGGAAAATGTTAAAAAAGAAACTGGAGATAATTCTAAAAAAAGCAAGCCCCTTCAAATATGTTGCTTTATTTATATTAGGAGTTATTTTAATGGATCATTTTAATTGTGATCAGATATATTTTGAAGATTGTAATATTGATTGCCATGAAATCAGTCACTGCCAACTGGAAGAAGGTGAATCCACCAACGATCAGAGAATGGAGAAACAGACTAAAGCAAGTCTACATAATGGAAAAAATTCCTGCATCACTGCAAATGAAAATGGACCAGTTTAATCAGAGATGGGTTCTAGTTAAAGAATACCTCAATCTGTAAATGTCATTTTAATTATACATATGTATAAGTTTTGGATTTGTTTTTGTCTTTCTTCGTTTATTTTATGTGTCTTCTATTGCATTTATTTATTTTTTCTTGTTGGTAATACACTATTTTCTCATGTATGTGTATTGTTTTGTTTGTTATTTTTGTTTATTGTTTGCTTATTAATGTCTACTTACGCACTTGTCTTAGATGATGTTTGTTCCGTTGAAAAATAAAAAGTTCCAAAAAAACAAAAGAAAACATGAAAAACATGAAATCAAATGTAAAAAAAAGCTCATGTTGTCCCGGTCACAGCTGCCCCAAAGGAAAACCTTCAATTCAAAGTAAGTATATATTTTAAAAGGCACAGTTACTAAAGGCAGCATTTGTTAGTGATATGGAACCGTCTTTAGCACAGCAGTGATCACATTATTCTGGGTTCAAGTGGAGCTGCAGGGTTGTGTCTCCTGCTAGCACGAACCCAAACCTTGTAAGACAAGCACGCAATCAACGTTCGCAGGAAACGGAACGCCAACACACCGATACGCAACAGCACGCCATTACGCATTATTCTCTGTACCGATTATTATGAGGTATCCAGTAAATAAACTGCATCTCAAACCACACCCCTAAAAAGTCCGTCTAAATTCAGCATTTTTAACTTTCTTTTTTTCATGGATACAAATGGAAACAAAACAAACATTTTAATTGACATCCAACCTCAACTTGCAGAAAATGTAAATACAGCAAAGCCAGTCTCATCCGAAATCACGCTGTCTCGATTAATAAGGAGTCAAAGTTCTCGAAAACGATGCACAGAATAGAAGCTTGTTCACGCCAAAGAAACGACAATAGTTTGGAATCAGATTAGCCCTGCTGAGGTGTTATGTTGGACTAACGCAGTGGTTCTCAAATGGGGGGTGCGGTGCGATGTCAGGGGGGGCGCCTGTGACGGCGGAGAAAATGTTTTTTTTGCCTTACGAGCGAGATTAAAGTGTAATTGCACATCCACTCCAGTAGTTGGCAGTGGTGCCCTGATTGTCGGAGTACGCGCACGGAGGATTAGCAGAAGAAGAGCGGTTTTGTAAACAAACCCTCAAGACACAGCGCGGAGAAATATTTAACAGAGTAAAAGAGAGACGGAGATGATAAAACAAAGGAAGGTCAGTCGAAAGCAAAGACGAGGAAATATGACGTAGCGTACGTAGCGTACGTAGCGCTTGGCTTCACCGTGACGACGGTGTTAGAACAGGAAAGACCTGACTTCCTCATTTTGCTAAAAGCACAATTCTTTTTTCATTTTGGTTTTGTAGGTTAAAGTGTTTTATATTTTGTGCTCCCTAGTTAATGTTGCTGATTAATTTTAATTTATTATTATTTATTGATGTTATTTAATTTCATTTATTATTAAATTGTATAAATTGTAGTTTAAGGATTAAAATTTCAGGCAAATTGATGCACTTCAAATATTTTCTGTTGCAGACTAAAAACAATGGTAATAAAGTTATTCTTTGTTGTAAGTTGATCTATATTTCTTTCTTTTTCATATTTTTGTATGTTAATAAGGATACAAGAGTGTTTTTTGGGGGGTGGCGCAAAATGGTTTTTTTCTTCCTAGGGGGGGGGGCACGACAGAAAATAATTGAGAAGCACTGGACTAACGGAAATAACAACTCTTAAAAGGCACTCGTTCCTTTGATCAATGCCAGAAAGAGTTAAATGCTGATCACAGTGTTCAGCAGCCGAATCAGCAGAAATGAAACGCAACTCGAGTGATTCGTTGAAAATGAGGACTTGTTTATTCTAAATAATTCATCATTCCCCATTTCAACTCTTGCATGTTTCTAATTCCACTCATTTGATGCTAATGTTTAGCACGCTGACGTGCATGCTAGCTACGCAATGCAACACAAGCCTCCTGACTGTGGTTTGCTGCTACTGATGTTAGCCTCTCAGGCTCAATTAGTGGGACAGAAATCATCTCAATGATTCAGCGGATGAATGAATGATGACGACCCTTCGGTGCCGGGAACCCGTGCGTCCCGGCTAACGTCTGTGTTGCGCCAGCTCTCATTTGCTACAGTTCTGGGGACGTGACAACAACTGTTTGTCGAGCGGAGTGGGAGGACAGCGGCGAAAAGCCAGCCTGGATGGGAGAAACGCAGAGCAGATGGGCTGGAGGCAAAGAGTCCGGAATGAAGCGCACCTTCATCCATCGCGGCCCGTGTGCACGGCACGCACGCACACACACAGCAGCACAACACACACGCTTTCTTCATGAGAAAATCTGTGCTCGCCACAACGTAGAAAGCATTGCGGTGAAGGTGCCTCAGCCTGAATTTGGGCGTGGCGTCTGACAGATCAGAGGCTCTCGTTACGCTCAGGGAAGCTTTAATCCCGGTCGAGGGTTTCCGGAAAGTAACCGGCCCGAAGAACCTCTGGAAAGATGCAGGATGGATGCAGGTCTTTTTTCTCCAGAGACTAGAAATGGTTTCATCTCCACGAAGCGGACTCAATCCAGCGCTGCTACGGACGGTGTGATAAACCCATCAGATACGAATCATCCGTCGCTCAATGCGTGACAACGAAGCGATGAAGAGTACAGCGTGGAGCCTTCACACGCGCCTCCAACCAGGCAGCCCAGAAGATCGATGCAATCCCCACAGATTAACGTCGCCAATCCAGTATCCGACCAAACGTGAAATATGGTTGCAGCGCCCCCCCCCGTTCCTGACTTATGATGCTGAATAATGGCCAGATAAGCACTTCTGCTTAGCATGGTGAGATCCCGCCGTCGTTGACCTTTGACCCATTTGGGTGTAAAATGCCTTCACGTCATGGTTCTGAACAATTAAAGATTCAATGCTAACGCCGCATTAGAAGAGAACACAATGCAAGCCCCCCCCCCCCCCCGAGGCTTTCCTGAGATGCAGCTGGAATGGAAGCAGAGGAGGGCTGGACAGACAGGCAGGCAGACAGACAGGCAGGCAGACAGGCAGGCAGACAGACAGGCAGGCAGACAGGCAGGCAGACAGGTAGACAGACAGACAGGCAGGCAGACAGACAGGCAGACAGGCAGACAGACAGAGAGGCAGACAGACAGGCAGACAGACAGACAGACAGGCAGGCAGCCCGCTAACACGATGTCTCCGGCCTCTGCTGGGATGGCACGGAGGCATAAAGAATAGAAAC